>NC_072739.1:55739143-55975690 GCF_026930045.1 Uloborus diversus | reverse complement strand
ATCAATTTGGTTTCATGTATATTCTATTGATTTTTGTTACAATAGATTATCTAAATGGAGGGAGGGGATGTTCTTACAAAATGCCATATTGTTACACAACAAATGAATTTCTCAATAACAACCTTAAACTACCATAAACACAAAATGCATTTGTACAATTTTTCAGTCATACTAATTTCATTTCCCAAATAAAATTGAAATAATAATAACAATAATAATATTTTTGTAGCCAAAATATAAATAAATAAAATAAATAATGGAAAGAATTTCTTTGGATGAAAAATTTCGCCAAGAAAACGATGTATGACGACATATGTCATACATCGTTCTTAGCGATGCTTTTTTAGCGCCAACAGGAAAAAAATCAGATAAAAAAACATGATCAAAGCACTTCAGAACACAATATATATAAAAACAACATAAAAGCACAACAAAAAACATCACGAATATATGCTTCAAAAATGTACAGGGCCGGGGTTTTTTGTAAACATATTAAAAATACAATGAAATAAATTATTGTATTAATTACAAGTCGAAATTAATGCATTAATTTTTTTTTTCATCACTTCTCCGGGATACGAGCCCTCGGTCTCATAGTACTTTCGTAATGAGACCTCGGCTCGCCGGCCCTGCCTCGGTCTCATTACGAAAGTACTATGAGACCTCTGGCTCGCCAGGACCCTCGCTCCGCTCGGTCCGTTATCCCTCCGACTGTTAATATACATTACAGTCGGAGTATGGTCACAGTTATGTATATTTTCATGACACCCAAGGGTGGCTCCTTCCGTTCAGTGTACAATAATGACACAGTTTTAAGTGTGAAATATGCACCATTATTGTGCAGATTATTAATAAAATTCAGCATTTTTAAGAGTACAACCGAAAGAACTTTCAATTGTTAACATAAAATTCAGTACCTAAAGGAGGCACGTTAATAGAATGTCTAAATAATTCGTGGCATCGATAAGAATTAACTTTTAGAACAAAATAACCGTACTATTTCTGTAAAATTAATTTACATACAGTAAAAATAAAGTTAAAAACTACAAGAACCCCTCAAGGATTTGTAAAAACAAAGAATTTTGGAAGCGAGATGTTTTTTTTGAATTCTAAAAATAAAGAACTTACCTTTTTATATGGTATAAATATTCACACTCAGTCTAAAACAATACATCATATGACAATGGCACGTTACAGATACACACCACGTTGGAGTTAACTTTTAATTAACCTTCAAGTTTGAAGAAACTGGCATTTTCTAATGTTTTTACTTCAAAACACAACTACTGAATTTAAACTAACACAAAATAAGCATTCCTGTAAGGTATATTGCACGAAACAACACCACGTATCTCTCCTGCGTGAAACCCAAACAATCCAAGTAAGCAAGTTCGAACAGATCTGTAAGATTGCCTTCGGGTTGCTAAACACAGGTTAGTTTGGCCAGGGATGCCATGCATAAAAAATTATCGCCTCATTGGCGAGAAAAATATTTTAATTTTGTGCAAAAAAATCGAATGTTGCCAAATGGGGGGTATATCACATCTGTACCCAAGAAATTTATGATTAAACATTTATATTTTAAAACTTGTACAATCTTTTTTAGTTCATATTTTTAAATCAAAAATTGTAATTCATTGTTTTTAAGTCAATTATTGCACTATATTTTAAGCACTTTCTTTTGCACACATGCATAAATGTTGAAAAATTTGGTTTATGGAAAAAAAAAAACCTTGTGCATACAAATTGAAATTTTTAACGAAGAATTTATTTTCTACATAATTAGATTAAAATCAGCTGCATAAAGTTGCATAAAAATTTATACTTGAATGTTCGCATTGAATAAATATATTATAGTCAAAAAAAAGAAAAAAAAAAATTGATACTTTTTTTCTCTTTTTAATATTTTAGCACAAAAATATATTTTCCCAAAAAATAGTCCCTGCTTTCATTTGCACACATGCATAAACATAGGGAAATTTGGTTACTATTATCAAAAAAAAAAAAAAAAAAAAAAAACAAGCATACAAATTGAATTTTAATCAAGAATTCAACTTCTATGTAACTAATCAAAAATCTATGTAAATATCTATGTAAAATCAGCTGCACAAATAAGTTGAATGTTCAGATTGAATAAATAATCAATATAAAACATTGCTTTGATACGTTTTAAGACACAAAATGTGTTCCCAACCCTGGTTTTGGGGTTACAAGGAACCCCTTTTTTCCATGCAAAATAAGTAAGCTTATTAATGAAGACATCCGAAAAGCTTTTCATTCATGATCTCACATCTTTTGCATTGAAAAAAGGGTTCCTCCTTGTAACCGCGAAACATCTATATGCAGTAATCTGCAATATTTTTGTGCAATTAAATGTTGTTATATCTTATTTTACAGCATTAAATGCAACAACTTCCTAACAAGTAAACCTTTTTAAATCAAAGTGAAAAGATACTTACCTTATCATAAAATAGTACTGCTGTGTCGGTGTTCCTTATTTCTTGTTCTTTATTATTCATGATCATTACTACGCTTGGCCAATGTGATAAGTGTTTTTCTTGAGTAAAAACATTCTGGATTTAAAAAAAGGAGAGAAAGTTGAAGTACTTTTAATTTTATAAGTAATAAAACATTGCCATACAATAAACTGAACATGTATTTTTGTCTTATACAAGAGAACTTCTTACCAGGATGCCATACAAAAGTAACAAATGAAAAAAAAAAAGAAAAGAAAAAAAAGCACAATGAGTTGCATTCAAAAATGCATAGAAAAATATGTGGATGCATAAATTATTTGCCCTTGTGTCCCCGTTATGAAATAAGAGGTTCATCTACCGTTTGCATACTAGTTATCTTCAAATTTTTAATTTTGTCACTTACATCCTTTGTTTCTCACTGCCTGAATTATATTTGATCGTAATTGCTAGGGAATCTTTGCTATAAACAAAAACTATTCATTTAAAATGCAGTTTCCTGCAGACATCTCTCATACATTTTTTGGAAAAAAAAAATCAAAAACTTATTATAATTAAATTTTCTATCTGTAAATAAATAGGCATTGAATAATTCTCTTTTAGAATGAAAAATTCTATTCTTTTTTTTGGATTAAACTAGTGAAAACTATCTCCCCCCCCCCCCCTCATTTTGTTTCAAAACTCTGCGACAGTAGTGGCCGCTAAGATCTTGGGACCTAGTGGCCACTAGCACTTAAAAAATATCTAAGTCTTGATCTTTGTTCCCCTTGTAACCCAGAAAAACGTGCATGCAATTTTGTGTGAATTAACGTTGTAATATTTTGTTTTCCTTCTCTGCACAATGCAATTTCTTTATTTCTTATGTATAGTATTCCTATTAGAAAAAAAAAAGAGTTACATTGCTAAAGGTTTTAAAACAGTATTTTGTGATTCCTGAAAGTTGTTAAAATGTTGAGTCGTCTCCTTGTGGCACTGACAGGTACCGCTACCCAAGTGTGAATCACCCATTGGAATAAAACTTCCACATCAATAAAAGAATTAAAACTTAACCTGTGCCTTTTTCTTTTCTTTTTTATCAGCAACAAACAATTTTAACAAGGTGAAATTTACCAGTAAATATTGGATAATTAGGAATTAAAGGGTTCAATATATACTTTTATTTTAAATTTTTACTACATAAACTTAAATAATGATAGACAATTTTAAAAAAACTAAACAAACTACAGTTGACACGTTTCAGGATTTTTCAGAAAATGCCATTTAGGACGTAATCCATCCCTCAAAATCTTACCCCCGTTGCGCGACTAGTTGACTATGAGCAATTCTAAGTCAGAAAATGTCCGATTTCAATTAAATTTGGCATGAAGGAACCATGTGACAAGTAGTAATCCTGACAATTTTTAGATTTCTATTTTGAAAATTGTTTGAAATACAAGTAAGTAAAAACTCAAAATTTTCCAAAAAATAAAAAGTGTGTTCTTACAAATGACTAACTTTTCTCCTTATTATAGTAAATGATAATTCGAAAAATATTGTAAAATTGAAAAATAGAGCTTCTTATTGCTATTTAACATCACCTTTTTACGATAAATTTAAGTTTTAGGATAATTCACCTTATCGGGATAAAGTTGCAAAGGATGATTTATCTCTTATAATAGTATTTTCAGAAAATCTAGAAACATGTTAACTTAGGTTTGTTTAGTTTTTTTCAAATTTTCAATCATTATTTGAATTTTTGTAATTTAAATTAAAAATAAAAGGACATATTGAACTCTTTAATTCCCAATTATCCAATATTTAGGGGCAAATTTCACCCCGTTCAAGGCATTTATTGCCAATAAAAAAAGAAACACAGGTTCAATATTTTTTCGTGTCCTATCGATGTGCTACGTTTTATTCCAATCTGTGATTCACACTGGGTAGGGTTTCTAGTGGGATCTTAAATTGTAGCTATAGACTGTATGGAGAGAAATCTCTAATACCTAACTTCAATGACCTTTTTTTTTTTTCTTTTTTGAAAAATTTTCTCATCTTACCTAATTTGTTAGCACAAGTATAAAGAAGAGTGGGACACATATACTCACTGATGGATAAGATATAATAGGAGGAAAAGAATCCAATCCTTTAGGAGATTCATAATGTTTTTCTGGGCAATTATATCCATGGCCTCTATAGTCATCTAATCCATTTGTGTCCAAAACAATGGCCACGCATGAAGCATCATATTTCTTCTGAAAAGTTACTATTCTAAAGAAAAATAAAACCTAAGTAAATGCGTATTGCATTAAAAGATATTTCACAAAATATGAACTTTTAGATGGTTATAATTTTCATAAACTACATTGGAACCTTGACAACCCAGCATCCCAAAGGAACATGAAAACATGTCCACTTAAGGTGAGAAACCAGTTAAGGAGGCAGAAATTTTAGTGTTTTTTGTGATTTTTTTCACAGGGAAGGAATAATCAGAATTTGCTCATACTTGAAGGATATTATTCAAGGATATTTCATTACTCTTAATAATTTTTTTAAGTAATTTCTGCCAGAAATAGAAGAGTTAGAAGCTGATGTTCAATGGATGGTCGCCATCAGAGCTTGTTGCTGGTGTGCATTCCTGAAGTCACAATTTTTATCTGTAATCATTATAATTTTTCATCGTTAACATCATATTTTCTCAGATATGAACCCCCCCCCCTCTCTCTATATATATATACATATATACAGTAGAAGACCGTTATGACGCGGACCTGTATAACCCAATTCTCTATAAACCACACTACTCACAGTAAACAGAAAAAAGCAGATGGCTCTTGAAAATGCAGCTGTTATGCAAACCATGAAGCTAGCAGAATTGCAGGATTTTGATTGTGAAACATATTTACGTGTGAATAACTAATTGTAATATTGCTTTAATACGCATTGCAGATAAAACTCATTCTGAAGGGCTAATGTATATATCTATTCTGAATGTTAGTTTCAAAATTTGTGAAATGATCTATATAACGCAAAAACCTGTATAATGCAAAAGCTCTGGTCCCAAGGTGTGCGTTATAACGGTCTTCTACGGTATATATATATATATATATATATATATATATATATATATATATATATATATATATATAATTCTGGTTAAAAAAATAAAACATCTCATGCTTTTGAGGTGTTAGATCACAAAATTCATGTTTTTCAACCATTTTTGTTCACCATTTTTTCCATTTAAAAAATATTTAAAAAAAAATATCATCCCAGAATAAGGTTTTATTAGAGTATAATTGAATAAAGAATATTCACACAAAAGTTCAGAATGATTCGCCAATAACGTTTTGTGCCAGAATGCACACCAGTTGAAAAAAGTAGTTTTTAGAAAAACGCAATTGAAAACAACACCTGTGAACATTTTTGAATCTCCACAGTTTTTCGAGTGCTTACAGCATCAGAACTAATCAGAATTTTGAATTGAAATTTTGGTAACATATTCTTGAACTACATACATTTTTATTAACATTTTATGACATAAAAAAAATGGATTTTTTGACCCGTCTAAACTGGTTTTTTAATTCCTAAAAAGTTTCTGCATCACCTACTTACTGATGTTAACATTCACATTCAGAAAATCAATTTCAGCAAATAAATTTTCTTCTCGTTTTTTTTCTTTGTAAAGTACATAATAAATTTATGAATATTTTTTGAGCACCTAGTGAGGAATCAATTCATAAATTTTGAAAAGAGGTGAAAAATGCTTCTTGTCAGCCAGGTCTGTTAAAGATAAAAAGGCCTGCTTACAACATGTGAACAGCAACATGTCATGGAGCTTTCTTTCTCTAGAGGACTTCCATGAGTACAATCCTCACCTTTTAGAATAGCACTAGCACGTGGCTGACTCCCCTGGACAAAATATGAAATTATCTAAAAAAGCTTTCTAGAAAAGGATTGACTGACGAAGAAAAGGCAACGTAAAATTCTGAGAAGAGGTCAATATGAAAGAACGTTGGTAGCAAAAATTGTGGACTAGAATAGCAATTGGATGTCGACTTATAGCGTCAAGTTACCAAAGTATTGTTTTCTAAAATATATTCAACATTTGAACATTTAAAAAAACATATCTATGAAAAGAAATTTAGTTTTATTACACATCTACATAGGAAAGTAATAGTAAAAGCTATGATCCAATACATAATCAATACATTTTAATAGATTAGTTTCATAGAATTAGCAACCAGGATAGAAAAATACATTTTTTTTTTGTAAAGTTTGACTGACTGTAGGAAGAACAGACATTTTAACTATGTTTATAAATTTTGAGTTGTCAATATAAATTAATGCTTAAGTATCACAAAGAAAATATCAATATTACTTTCAGATAGTAAAAAAAAAAAAGGTAAAGAAAAATACTTAAGTAGTTTTGTTAAAAGAAACATTCACTTATATAAAAAATTAAATGTAACAATATAATTATTCATAATGTTGATTTTACCTGATAGCAGAGCATATTACATAAAATCACGAAGTGTCAGTCCCCCCAATTTCCCCTAACATCCATTTAATATTATTTTGTTTTTGTTGAATAATTAAAAAAGTATCGTAATTATCAACCAGAAAGAAACTAACTTGCTCTCTTTTGAAAACAATCTCGTTAGATTCAGAGAGATAAATTTTTTTTTATGGCTTGACAGAAATTCCTGCATTTTTTACTATTTTACTGGAAATATTTTAATTGCAAAATAAGAATCGATCTTATCTAAGCAACCTAAAGTGTCATGGTAACCAGATTCCACAATAAAATACTGCCATGAAATCCAGAGTCACTTAACATTAAGATTACTGTATGAGATCCCGAATTTCAGAATCCCAAACTATTTCCCTTTAATACCTAAGGGAAAAAAAAACTTATTTTAACCTAAAAATATTTTTTTCTGCATTTTTTTTTTTGCAGTTGTAATAGTTTAAAATTGTTAACGCTCAGCAATTGCTTGTTGAAAATACATATAGAAGTTCAGCATTAAAAAAAAATTCCTATGCCATGTGTTATGCGTAAATAAGCATTTTACTGCAATTGTGCAGTAATCTTTTAACGTCCACTTTCGGTTAATGATAATTCTTTTTTCTTCTCCTAAGTTTGCAATACAAAGCCTATTGAACAAAGTACAATACTTTTTTAACTAAAAATATAATTCATTTATTCTGCCGTGCTAAGCACAAAAGTGGTATCTACACTTTTTGTCAAAATTGAGTTATTGTCACGAGGTGGTTCTTTATAACATGGTTTACCCCTATGCAATGTTTTATTGTCATTTGTGAACTGGAACTATTTTTTAAAAAAATCTAAAAAAGTGAAATCTGGATGAAATACATGGAGGCGTAAAACTTTAAATAATAGTTTTTCGGTTTGACCTCAGCTGCAAATACGACTTTTGCCCTTAGCACGGCAGTATTGTACTCATTGTTTCATTGCATAGTAATAAAAAGCAGCATCTGCGCCTACATGACGCTGCAATTATCTCCGACTTTTGTTTCAATATAATGAAGTATATTTTCTTTCAGATTGATCAAAAATAAAAGGAATCTGGCTTGAACATTAGCGAAACCAGAAAAAAACGTGACAAATACCAGACAACAGGAGTTTTCACTATTTTTTGAGTTGGAATCAAAAATTTAGAAAATTCCAACATTCAGAAATTTGTGTCCCGAGCATTCTGGATCTCATCTGCATGTGTCATAAATTTGGAACTTAAAAAAAAATAGCGTGATATGAGGGGTGTTGTGAATCTGAGTGTCACAATAAGGAGGTTTCACTGTATTTAAAATGCTCCTTCAGACTAATGAGGCTAATGATGTTAACTAATATGACTGTAATCAAGCCACATGTTATAGAAATTTATTTTTATAAGAAAAAAAAATTAATACTTCTATTAAGAAATCAGAATGACTTAATGAAATTCATAATATTTAATATTCCACAGAACTTTTTCATTATTCTCTGTTTAAGTCACCATAACAGAATTAAAAGAAAAAAAAAACTTTTGCCTGATGTTTAAAGTGTTCTCGGAGCTTCTGCTTTGAATAAAAACGCCAAATTTATGCATTATAATTCATTACAAAATTTCTATATTTTTCAACCACTTTAAGGTACTTAATAAATTTAAAAAATACTCCAATACTTTTTGACAGATAAAATAAATAAATTTAAGCTATAAATTGTTTTTTATAAATTGCTGAATATGTAAAATAAAACAACTTCTGAAAATCTTGTTATTTTTCTCAGGGAGAACACAAAAGGGACTTTGGACACAAAAAGGATCAGTTTGGTTGGTCACAAAACTGATAAAAATTGGACTTCTAAGGACCAGAGGAAACTGGACTTAACAATCACACACTGGAATGTTTCTTTTTACACCAGTAGAAATTCCTCGAATTGAGTACAAGATTCATACACTTGAAGTTAAAAAAAACTCCGACTTTTCCAGGTTATTTTTTTTAGAAAATTCCAGGTTACTTGCTTCATTCAAAACTAAGTTTAAATAGCAATATTTTATAAATAACTAGAGGACAAGACAGACATTGTTCTGTTCAGACTCTGTAAATTGAAAAGTTGAAAAATTTCAATCAAGTATCAAATGTTTGAACTTCTTTGTTGACAAAAAAGAGTGAAAAGAAAATGTTTTAAGCTGCTTGGTGTCAGAATGCGTATATTTATTACAACTTGATTCATGTAATGCCCACTGAGCAGCTGTGTTTTATTGACTATTTTTTCTCGTGTACTTGAAAGATCTATATAAAATTTATGATTTGTTCTTTCAGCCATACTCAAAGGACAAAAATCGTCCTCAGATATTACGTGTAAAAAAATAACTATCCATCTAAAACAAATGGCAAATCCCGCTGCAATGTCCCCATATGAAAAAGAATAAAACAATCGAAAGGATATCATTTGAAAAAATGATAAAGGTTAAAACAGTTCCATGAATAAGCGAAAACCACTCACCCCCCCCCCCTGCCGATATAATACAAATGTTCTTCAACTTACACAACTCTTTAAAAACCAAAAACAATTCTTTGCAATTTAAAATATTTCTTGAAATAAACAAAAAATACAATAAATTACACTAACAGTAGCTTTAAAATGCAAACAAATAATCCTGCAACTCTATTGTTTATGGCCAAAGTTGCTAAGCCACCACATTACTGTAATCCAGCCGATCAGTGAGCGAAGCGACTTTGATCGATTAGTGGTCCGATCTTTTGAACGAAAATTTTTAAATCCCGTTTTCCTCGCTGAGCATTCTCGCTTGCTATCTTTGGGGATATTTCGTTAGAGATCTTGAAATTTCTCTGCGTACTTGAATGATCTTCATATATTGCCAAATTTGTTCTTTCCGCCAAAGATAAAAATCTTCCACTGCACTTGTGTACAGAACTACCCTGTTGTAATTCCACATCTTTTCCTTTAATAATGTTACTGATTAGTTTGATAATCCTTAAAGTATCTTGCCATTGGTGCCAAAATTCGGATGGGTTTGTGAGCCGAGAGACAAATGTTGCTAGGTATGGTACTTTTGGTTAGTGAAAGAAACCCAATTTCTTCAGTGCTTAGCTTTAAAATAGTATATCACGGGATCTAAAATCGTTGCTTTTAAGAAATGAAGACTTCACACTCTCTCTCTACGTTTTATCTATTCTTCATCGACATATCACAGTGGGAAATTTCATTAGGAAAAGCAGAGCTTACTTTCTTATTGTCCTTTGGCAACGGGTTAAATATTTATTTCAGTTCTCGCTCAACAATAAGTTAAAATAAATATTAATCATTTGTGAGATATAACCATCCAATGTTTAAATTAATTAATAATTAACAAAAACGTTTCCGATTCGATCCATCGCGCTTCAATACCATGCCTTGTCACAACTTAATTGCACACAAAAAATTTGATCAAAATCGTTCCAGCTGTTTAAAAGCCTTATGGTGACAAACGTCTGCACAGAAGATTTTTATATATTAAGATTAAAATTGTTTACAGTAGAAATGTATAAGAACTGAAACTTTTCCCCTTTAATTAAAAAAAAAGGATTTTTTTTCTTTTCTTTTCTCTCTCAAAGTTTTAAGTTTTATTTAACATTTTGTTCAAAACTGTTTTAATTCATTTACTACTTGTTGAAAACAAAGTACTTTCATCTTATTTTAGCTTTTCTTTGATGTCACGTGTTATGCATAATATTAGCGTTACCTTTTAAAATCCGCTTTTGGTTTACAATACTTCTTTTTATTTTTTTACTAGTATATAAAACAAAACATATTAAGCAAAATACAAAGCTATTTTTCAGTATAAACATGATTAAACTTGTTCCATTGATTGGCATACAATATAATGCACAATAAATTACAAAAATCAACATCCGCCAATCCTAGGCCAGTGCCAATAATTATTTCATAAAAATTAAAATTTTTATTTTCTAGAAAATAATTAATTTTTAAAAATTCATAATTTATTGCACATTTTATGTTACTTTCAATAGCTTACATTGAGATAAACATACAATTCTGTTTTTGAAAATTTATATCTACTTTCATCGTGCAAGTGATCAAATATGGCGATTTAGTAAAAAAAATTTAAGATAATAAGTAGATTTTTTGAATTTATAGCATAAACTTAGGCACTTAAAAAGTCTTGTGTACGTCAATCTTGGGAATGACCAAATATGGCAGCAACGCCAAAAAATAAGAAAACTTTTTGACTTCGTAGCATAAAAACAATTTAAAATAAAAATTCTTCATGGAACTACAATTCAGTTGAAAACTTTTTAGCACATTTGCGTCCAAGGCAATGATAAGATTAAGTTTTAAGAACAAAATTTTCATTTCTCAAGAAAATTATTTAAAATTAAAAAATAAATAAATAAACAATTTGCAGCACATTTTGTGTTATTTTCCTTTGTTTACAGTTAAAGAAATCATCTTCTTTTGCTTTGCTTTTGTTAACTTAGGCATTTAAGGATCGTGTCTACTTCCATCTTGTGAATGACCAAAGATGGCATCTACGTTTTTTCGGTATCCACTTTTTTTTTTATTGCCAGCGACATTTTGCCTCAAAATTTTTACATTTTTATTCAAGAAACATTGATAAGAATGAAGATTAGATCTCATAGAACAAAATTCGCTGGTAAAAAATTGAAAAAAAAATTTGGGGGGCAAATTTGGAAAATTCCGTGACTTTTCCCTGAAATTTTTAACTATGTCATTTCCCCTGACAATTCCAGGTTTTCCCGGAGCGTACGAACCCTGAAGTAACTTTAGCTGCACTGAAAATATTTAAAATTTAAAAATTATAATTTCAGAACTATAAGACAATATTTACCTTGAGAAATAGTCAACTGATGCTTTGGAACAAAAAGTCTTCATATCTATAGGTGTTGTTTGCTTGCTTAAGATTTCATGGAAATATAAAGCAAACTGAAAATTGAAAAAATACATTTTTCAACATTTAAAATTTATTTCTATAAAACAGCTGCATCAAATATAAAAGGTTTGATGAAAAAATCTTATATAAGTGATGCACATTTAATGCAGCAAAAGAAGACAATTATGTAAGCGCTATTTTCTAAAAAAGAATGGTACATAGTTAGCTCATGTTAAATTGTAACAATTTGCAGGACTTTATGATGGCTGGTCCATTACCATAACTGTATACAGGATTAAATAGGGAGAGTCTAAATAAAAAAAACCAAGTCATATTTTGAAGATTGTAAAACACTTTGTTAAAGATACACCATGTACTAAAATGTCACATTTATCTTTTAAATACATGCTACTGTTAGAGCATATAACTTAGCTATTTCAAAGAATAGTTGGATATTTCATGAAATAACTAGACAAGTCAGATAAGTCATATGATACTTGAAGTTACATACCTTACCAGTTATTCTATATATATATATATATATATATATATATATATATATATATATATATATATATATATATATATATATATATATATATATATATATATATATATATATATATATATAAACTAATGACTGTTAAAGTGAAAAATAAACAATTCAAAAGAGTTTTCACAACTTAACTGATCATAAATTATTTAAATCTTTCGAAAAATGCATTTTATCCCTATTTCAAACGAATAATCGATACACAATAAGGAAAAGATGATGTTATGCTCATATGGCTGACATTAGTTAAAGCAACAGAAAGAAGCCTACACAGACACGTCATTGCAAGGCAGCTATGATCGGTTAAAAGCAGTTAGAACCACTTCAAAAGCTTTTTTGAGTGCCATATATCATACTTTAAAGATGAAGTGGTCAAGTAATCGCTATACAGGGGGGGGGGGGGGTTGACCCCCCCCCCAAAAAAAAGAAGTTTTGGTTAGACATTTAAATGTTTGTTTATATTTAAAAATTTCCAAAAAATATTGTTCCAAAACTCAAATGTCTTTCATATGCATATTAATTGCATAAAACGCTTTCATAATAGATAACCCGACGACTTGAACATTAGCACAAATAGCGCAAAGCTCCACATGAAAGTTTTTGAACCCTCCCCGAAATTATTTTCTGGTTACGTCCCTGTCGCTAACTCTACAGAATAGCTAGTTAAATCATAAAATTCAACAGTTTTAAAAACTTTAACCATTTTATTCAGTCCCACAAGATAGCTAATTATTCTGCAAAATAACGGATTGCACTTTATTGGTAACATATATAGACATTGTAGGCACACACACACACACTTAAAACCACCAAATGAATCCTCACATTTTTAAAAATTGCAGAAATACCTGATTTATTGTCCTGTAACTTTCGGCATGTAAAGGCTATGCTTAAACCTGCACATTCCAGTAAAAATTCAATCACCTATACAGTTAGAGAACAGTCAACAAACTGAAAAAGCAAATCTTTTATCGCCCTGCTTTATAAAAAGCTTGGAATCGGCTGTATATCTTACAATTAGTTTTACTTGCTATGTATAATTATTCTATAAATTTTGGAAACAAATCTCTTATATTCACAAAGACAATCATATTTCTTTCAGAAATATCAATTCTCTTCCTAAAATACATCAAACTTTTAGAAAACTTGAGACTTTACAAAGAAACTTCATACTGAAATTTGAAATAATAATATTTGTCAAAATGGTGATGGGGGTATAATTCTCCAGCATATTGCATGAGTAGTAATAGCCCAAGTTTTGCTAAGAAAACTAATAATTCAAAGCTAACTGTGATGCGTAAATAGAGCAGCCAAACTATTAATTAGAAATTCATTTTCTGTTGCATGAATCATCTTAAACTAAGTGATGAAAAAGTCCTATTATAAACAATGACAAGTTTATTAACGATTGTATAAATTAGAATAAAAAAAAAGTTACTAACTCAAAGCCATATTCAAAATTAAATTTCATCTAAAACTATATTTAAATTCAATCTTATTCCTGTTTACTAATCCCAATTTACTATTACCGAAGTTTGTATCAAAAAACATTTCATGATCTGAATTTCTAAATACTTGATACTAACATCCATTCAAGATACTTAAAGAATACTAAGTTCGGATAATGCTTGAAGATTTAATCAGATCCTATCTATCGACGATCAAAAAACTAAGTCCCTATTAATATATTCTGATAAATATGAACAGGGAACTCGGTGGCTTAATAATGCCAGAGAGTCAAAAACTCCAGCAGGACGAAACCTGTATCGCGTCAAGTCGTTTACTGTATCTTGTAACTAAGTGAATTTTTTTTATTTACCATAATATAAGTGTCCTAAAGAAGAAAATCCAATATTCCCACCCTAAGACTTGCACATTTTTTTGCAAACAGAGAACGAAAAACGTCAAAATTGAAAAAACTATTCATTAATAATAACATATTCCGTCAAAAGATGGCGCTGTGCTTATTTTATTAAAGGATAAAAATAATAGCTAACTTCGATTTAAATAAAGGGAAAGGATGTTTTTTTTTCTTACTGTTACATTGAACATTTTTCATCGAAATTGAACTAAAAAGTTAGTTTCATAACTTATTTGCTTTTAATTCACAGAGTAGTTTTTGATAAATAATATGGCGGCGCCCATGAAGCAATGTTGCATTCATGTAAATTGAAGACAAAAATGGAAAAGTCATCCCTCTTTCCACCAAAAGTTTTGCTAAAATTAAATAATGCAAAGATCTTTGGCTTGAATTAGAAGGTAAAGAAAACTGAAACTTAAAATGTAATAAATTTAAAAGCATTGGGTAGCGTTTTTGGTTACCATAGGGGATGTTACACGCGCTTTACTGACAAAACGAAAATAAATCGAGCCAGAAGACGATTAAACCAAATGATAACACTAATCAAGCAGGTGGACCAAGACTAAAATGCTCATCAATATTTTCACACACAGGTATTTTCCCCTACATTTGCATTATTTGAAAAAGAACAATATTTTAAGGAACACCACTCCTTAAAAAGAAAATGAGAAAAGTTGATACAAAACTCTTCCTAAAAATGACAAGTTTGCTTTAATACATGCATTGTTAAATAACTTTGGAGAGGATAACGTTTATGTAAATGTACTCGACACATTAACTGTTAATAATTGATGGAATGATGATGTTACAGCAGATGAGTTCAATCCCGGAGACTTTTGGACGACTTGCATCAAAATCGTTATTTAATGTGATAAATATTGCTTGTTATCATAGAGCAAAAAATGTACATTTTATAACGTATACGTATCCTTCACTGAGTATAAAGAGCTATGAACGCCAAAGAAGATTCAAGGAAAACATAACTGTAATTAAAACTGCGAGTTCGGGGCAAAAAAGCCCCAGAACAGTTTAAGAAATTTCTTCTCAGTGAGAAAAACAAAGAAGAGTTAACGGAATTTTTATTTAATCAATGAAAAATGTCCTCTTTTAACAACTTTAAGGATACATGAAATACAGAATATATGTATTTCTGCTTTAGCCCTGGCTATTAGGCGGTAATTTACTGAACTTTAAGGATGTTACAATTTTTTTTCCACATGGTAAATTTTGCCATCAATTTAACCCTTTAGACAGCCAAGTTCATTCTGAAGAGAAAGATTTTTTAATTTCAAATCACGAAGAGGCAGACACAAAAAATCTCCTTCATTCAGCTTATGCTTTTAAGTCAAGTTACATTATACTTGTAAAGTGTTGCAACACTGATGTTTTCATTTTATGCTTTGCAATGAGAAAACATTTTAAAGGCTGGGTATTTATTCCACCAGGCATGCATAAATATCCAAGCACAATTGATGTGTCACTTGTAGCCCAAAAATTTGGTGAAGATTTTCCAGATGCACTAGCTGGTTTGCATTGTTTCACTGGATGTGATACTTGCAGTGCATTCAAGGAGAAGAGGAAGATTAAAGTTTTGAACATACTACAAAACAATGATGCCTAGCTAAACGCTTTTCAAAAACATGGTTCTGAATGGGAACTTGATCCTAAATTCATTCCTACATACGAATCATTTGCTTGTGAACTTTACGGTTAAGAAAAGCATAATAAAGTAATTGATGCTCGATACTCAATATTTAACCCAAAATATAAAAGTGGAGCATTGTTACCTCCGACTTATGATGCATTACTTTGTCATCTAAAGTGAGCAAATTATCAAGCATGCATTCACCACACATGTTTAAAAAATAATATTTAAGCTTCATTCCCTGACGGACATGGTTGGGTAGTTATTAATGAAGCAATTACCACACAGTGGCATTCACATCCATGCATACCAGAAAATATGCTGAAGCTGGTTGGTTGGTTTACTTATTTTTTATGGCGCAAGAGCCCTTGAGGGCTATACTGCGCTAAACGATTTTTTAGAATAAATTATATACATAAATATAAAGTCAGGATATGATAAAAGTGTAACATATGCATGAACTGTAACTGTAACTGATACAGTTGTGAGCTGTAACCATAACTGATACAGTTGTGACAGGCCATGTGAACTGAATGTAAATATAATATCTACTTGGACATTGAATCGTTGGAATAATGTCTTATCTTTCTACATTATAAATTATGTACAATAATCAATATAAAAAGATCATCGAACCGGTTAAAGTTCTACAAGAACTTAAGTTAACATGGTGTCAGTAGATGCAGTCAAATTAAAGAGTTGCTCAAACTAGAGGCAGCAAGATGGAGTCCTTCAAGCCGCCAAGTGAAATGAGCTTTACCATTGGAAACGTGGCTGAGAGCTGGCAGAGATGGTATCAAAAGTTTAAAAACTTCATGCTTGCTACGGAAAAAGACCAAAAAGCCGACAAGAATAAAATCGCCATTCTTCTCAACCTGTTGGGTGATGAAGGAGTTGGAATCTACAACACATTCAAATTCTCTGAACAGGAGGCAGGGAAGTACGACAGTGTCATGAAAAAATTTGAAGAATACTGCACTCCAAGAAAGAGTGTAGTGTTCAATAGAC
Organism: Uloborus diversus; assembly: GCF_026930045.1. NCBI lineage: Eukaryota > Metazoa > Arthropoda > Arachnida > Araneae > Uloboridae > Uloborus > Uloborus diversus. The sequence goes on along the minus strand of NC_072739.1, from coordinate 55,958,754 downwards.
TCAAATTCTTTTCATGTGTACAACAAGAAGGGCAGTCGGTTGATAACTACATTACGCAGCTTAAAATGCTTTGCATCAACGTACGAGTTTGAAGATCAGGAGGAAGGGTTCATTCGGGACCAAGTAGTCCTGGGAATAAGAGACGGCAGCCTCCAGGAGTGGCTCTTAAGAGAACCCACATTAACTTTGCAAAAAGCAGCAGAGTTTGTGTGCGCTACGGAATTGTCTTTTACACAAGTGAAATCTATCAATGATCCGGCAGCATCCCTAGACGTGGTCTATAAAAAGAAAATGAATGGAAATATTCAAGAAAAAAAGAAGTACAACAAAACGGCAAAATCTGTGAACAATAGTGAAACCTTCAATTGTTCCAGGTGCGGGAAAACCCACAAAAGAGCGGAATGTCCCGCTTATAGAAAGTCATGCAACAAGTGCAAAGAGAAAAATCACTTTGTGATAGTGTGCAAAAGTAAAAAGGTATATGAAATAAATATTGAAAATGAAAATTATAGTCTATTTGTGGACTGTTGAAATAGGAAGTGTACATTGTGAGAAATCATCAAAAAGTTGGTATAAAAATATTGATGTTAATGGTGTGAACATTGAATTTAAATTAGATTCTGGTGCAGAGGCAAATGCTTGCCTTTGTCCACCTTTGAAATCGTAAATACAGGTAAGCAAATGGAACATACTGATACGGTGTTGTTGTCTTTTGGCAACCACAAAATTAAACTGGTTAGTAAAGTAAAATTAAGTTGTAGTACTAACCAGGAAACACCACGATCAAGGAAATTCAAAAAAATTCCAAATTGGTGGCATTCAAAAGAGCATTGGAAAACATGTTTATGGCACTGAAACTACGTGCCCTCGTGACCACGTTATCGAAATATGAGGTCTTAAAATTTGCCGAAATTTTCAGTAAAGTCGCCAAATTTAGCGAGTTTTGTTCAGAAATGGAAGGTACGGCGCGATTTCAACATCTGCATCTGACAAGACATTTCACTTCCATATTTGGTCACCACCAAATCGCGTGGGAAATAATTCTTTACTCGGGGTGACTACCATGGCGCGGGGGTGTCGTGGCACAGACTGCAGCATTGAAATTTTTAGGGGCTTGTGTTCCGGGATATTAACGTGCAACTGTATAGAAGAAAACGCCACCGCCCGAAATATTTGTTTCATTTTATTGTAAAAACAATGGAAATATAATGTATATTGACTTCAAATCATATTTTCTTTTGACGAATCCCCTAGACCCCGAGGGGAGTTCCATCAAACATTTGTTTCCAACTACAGAAATGTGAATTTGGGTATGTCTTTTGTCGCTTTTCGAATAACTAAAAGTAATTTTCTCGAATAATTTAATTTGAACCTCCCCCCTGTAAAATGTTATGGAGAAGGTCAAGATAAAAACGTCTTTTAGCATTTTAGGTAGTAGTAGTAGATGTAAGTAGATTTTTCTTCACTATTTTTCGTGGTTATTATTATTGGTGAAATATATTTTATTTCTAAACAAGGTTCTCATAAGTATTAATTATTTTTTGTTTTAGGTTCTGTGCAAAGCTAATTTGTTCTGATTTTTGACATTTTACTATAGTAATAAAGCAAATTAAAATATACTGCAGTGAGAGGTTTCCCGAGCTTAAACTTTTGGGAAAGCAAAAATTCAATTTACCGAAAGAAAATTCAAATTTTGCCGAGCGATAAAATACGAGTATGCGCAAATAATAATGTATGAAAAGTGACTTTCGGGAGTTAAAAAATTGTAATTATGTCCTCTAATTTGCCGAACTGTCAGACGAACTTTGTCGAATAAGGAAAATTTTTGGAAGGTCACAGGGAAATCCCATCAGTGCGCTCCTAACTGCAGTCAACAAGAACGACCTCCTATTACTGCGACCGATCTGTCATAGGGTTCGAGCACAAAATCTCGTTTAAAATTCCACAGATGTAATGATATTTTAGCATCCAATAGAACGTATTAACCGAATACATATGAATATACCGTTCAAAGTTTAAACTTTTTTGTTATTCTTAAGACTGTCTGTTAAAAAACTGATGTTTAAAACTTTTATGCTTCTGCGGGTGAAATATTTCCACTGAAAGAGTTTATTCGATGATGAAACTGTTTTGAAAAAAGTATGATAACCGTAGAGAAACGATAAACACACTTTAAAGTCTTTTTTTTTTTTTTTTTGAAAAGTCGTAAATCTGAAGTCTTCAACAGTATCTAAATACGAAGAAAACGACAATTTTAAAGATTGCAAATCATGTTCTCAAATTAAAAAAAAAACGATTTCTGTCAGTTATTTCCAGTGTGTTTTTCGTTATGTGTATCGTTTTCAAGTTATATGTAAGCCCTCTAACAAGGCAAATAAAAAAAACGGTATTAATTTTTATTTTGCTCGTATTTGAATTCCCTTTTAACTTGAAACATAATTGGTAAAAGTGACTTCAGTATTTTTAAAAATGACTAAATAACATGCAATATGATGTGCATTTACGTTATAGCGACTTTCAGTTGCAGTGACAGACTTTTTCGAACTACAGGGGTTGTTGTAATGAACGTAGACTATAAAATTTTTGATAAGAATCTGTTGTGAAGTAATTTCCGACATCGTTAGTTTTGCTGTGCAAATTTTTGACATTTCCTATCCGTTGTTTTCTTTTTTTTTATTTTATTTTTTATTTTAAATTAAAAATTAAACATTTTCGCTAGCAGTGGTCAGACAATAAAACTTCATGAATAATAATAACTTTTGAAAAAATAAATAAGAGCTGGGATACTACAATCCATGATCATTTTCTTTCAACATCAAAAACTATCCATTTTATTTTCAATATATAAGCTTTAATAAGCATGGTTTTTTTACTTATTCATTTTAATTCTCGTACATAATTATTAATTACTTTCAACACATTTCATAACAAGAGTACAAATTTAAATTAGTTAAGTAAAACACACTTTAAATGCACTTAAATTCTGAAATGCATTATTATCACGATTACAAAGTTAAATCCTACGTTCAATTTCGTTATAAAGTTGTAGCTCCTCTGAATAAAAATCTCTAGTTTCCATTTCACAGGTTTCATAGTTACTTTTTAATTTTACCTACACAAGTAAAGGGTTAATTCGAAACATCGTTTACGCGCTTTGCAGATGACCAGAAATGGGAATGCGAGTCTTGCTAGACGCAGGCGATGAAATCACGTGGTATTTTCCATTTCTTGCCAAGTCTTTAAATTTGGCGAATTTTCGTAAGATTTCGACAAACTTTGACCCCCCATATCTCAAAAACTAAAGGACGAGGGCACACAATATTTGGGTCAAATTTTTTTCTAAAGATACTCTTTCGAATGCGACCATTTTTAACTTTTTTCATGATTACTGAGCTCGTGATGTTTCCTGGTAAGAATTATTCTAATGTTATTGTTGAATTTATTGTTGTTGATAATGTGTCTAAACCTATATTGGGTCTTAGTACCTGCACCCAGCTCGACCTCATTAAAAGGGTGGATCTTATCAATACTGATAAACAACAGATAGTGGATGAATATAAAGATGTATTCACGGGTCTGGGGAAATTTCCAGGAGATCCTTTTAAAATTGTATTAAAGGATAATGCAACACCTGTTGTGCACCCTCCTAGGAGAATCCCCCAGTCTCTAAACTTGAAACTAAAGCATACGCTCTCTAGCTTAGAAAAATCGTCAAAATAGGAAGACAAGTTAATTTAAAATTTGAAAAAGCAACTTGTTTTAGACTGCACAAAATTGCATTAATTTGCAACCCCAAGAATCTAAATGTTTCTGCTTTTACATATTTTTTCCCATATTAGGAGTAGTTTTTTAAATTAAACTATATAATATTGTGTTGAGTGAACTCCATCGTTTTTTTTCCTTGTGGAAAGACCTTTGTTTCTGAATTTTCTATACTGCTTGTTGTTATTCAGAAATTTCACTATATAAATTTTCAATCTCAAGTTAGATTATCATCTGCTCCCGCAATTATTCCCGCTGAACAAGATAGTCATAGACCTTCTAACAATTCTGATCCAGATGAGGCAAACTTCTTAATAAGTCTCTGTTCTGAGAAGGAGAAGAGTCCACCCTCTGCTCCATCAATCATTCCTATTTTGAACAAGATAGTCATCGACTTGCTAACAATTCTGATACAGATGACACAAACTTCTTAATAAATCCCTGTTCTGAGAAGGAAAAGAGTCCACTGTCTGCTCCATCAATCATTCCTGCTTGAACAAGATAGCCATTTACCTGTTTGAAATTTAGATCCCGTGAAGACAGATTACAAGTAATGTAACTATTCAAAGTAGGAAAATAGTCGTCAATATAGGGAAGAGTGGAAATTTGTAAAGAATGATCAGAAAGCAACCAGAAGACAGAGTTAAAAACCTTACCATTGACTCTACAGATCCTTGGGTATGTGATGTTTTAGTTGTTTAAAATGGGCTCTCCAGCTTGCAGCTAAATATCCTTCAAATTTTGTTAAAAATGCAAAACATTTTCAACCTTCTTGATGTAAAAGAGAGAGTGTTGATATACACTTTAACAGTGCAAGTCATGCTCATTGTTCAGAAAAAGAAAAATCTACACTTTTTCCTATTATTCCTGCATCAGAGCCTGGCATTTATTAACAATTGGTAAGTATTGATGAAAAAGTTCATAAAAAAATGTCGTCTAATAAGGACTGTATTTTATTTTGCTGACAAAAACAGACCAGCAAATGAGTTTGCTTCAGAATGACAGCTCCAGATTTCGCTGATGCAAGCACTACTAACACAATTTGTGAAAATGAAGCTATTATAATAAGATATGTACCAGAAGGAGAGAATGAAAGTAAACGGTCATTTATAGGGCTTTGTGAAATTGAAAATGCAAATGCCCAGGGTTTAGTTAAAGAAATATCTGGTTGTATAGAAAAATGCAAAACTCATGACTTGGAAGATCGTCTAATCTGTTAACTGCTGAAGGAGCATCAGTCAATATCAGTAAACATAGTGGGTTAGTGAAGATTTTAGACTCTCCTATACATATTCACTGCTATAATCATCTACTTGATTTACGTTTAAAGTATTCGGTAAAAAGTAGCACAACAGCTACTAAATTAATGACCCTCTTAAGATTGATAAATATGTTTTACAGAACTAGCCCTAAGCTTACTCAAGAACTACACAGAACTGCTGAAGCATTTAACTTAGATGTAGAAGTACTTTTGTTCGAACCTATTTGTGAAACTAGGTGGGCTAACTCATTAGAAAATAGTGATTGCTATTGTCCAGAATTATCAATTAATTGTGCACCATCTCACTAATGCTGTGGCATCTACATTAGGTTACACAGGTAATGTTGTTAATGCTGTGAAATACATTTTGAAAGATTCGTTGCTGTATGAAATTCTTTTTTTTCCTTTTGCATGCCTTTAGATTTTATAGAAAATGTTTCTACGGTTTCATTGTATTTGGAAAAGAATAGCATCAATATACGTGAAGCAACAAATTGTGTGAAACATTTGCAATTTAATTTAATACAGTTTGGGAACTCTAGAGAGCTGGAAGCAAGTAGTGGCAAGTATTTGCAAGATTTTCTTTTGACAGTAGATTATTCCGAATCAGAGCAACTAAAATTTAAAACCTATGTCTTAAACACAAACAAATCGCCATTTTCTTCAAATACGAGACAACAAAATAACTTACCTAGACAAACGAATACCTTTAAAGACTTTTGCACGAGCAACAAAATTAAGGAGAGTTTTTTGCCGAAAATGGTCCTGGAAATGCTCCTTGTACTCTTATGGCAAAAAAATTAGACTGCAATGTTTCCACCATCAGAAATCGAATTAAATTGTTATGGAGATGCTGATCCTTTGCAAATATGTAAAATGTTTAAGCTCCTCGAGGAAAGAGCTCTAGAAGAGTGGAGATCATTGCGTAAAGTAATTTTTAATTCATTCAAGCTGCCAAAACTACTGGACAGATTAATTACCAAAAATTTCAGCCAATTTTAAACTAATGAAAGAAGTAATAACAGTCCTGCTTACAATACCACCCAGTAATGCAGCAGTTGAAAGAGTTTGGAGCACAATAAAAAAATATTATAAATGATAGGGAAACCTCAATGTCTAGGAAATCAATTGAAAATAGGCTGTACATAAAAAGTGCTAACATGAATTTAGAGGATTTCAATGCAGACCAAATAATTGAATTGTGGTGGAATAACACAATTAAAAGTAGGCGTCCAAATCTTCTAGATTAACATATGGAAGCAGTTCAATTATTTCATATGCAAATTGATATTTCTTACATTACCCTCTCAGAAATTTGTTACAGGCCATGATGTATTTTTTTTTTAAATAAAAAATTTGATTTCTTTAATTTACAGTTATAATCTTTGAAATTATTATTTTCCTAAATCAGATTTCCTTTTTGTCACATTGCTCAACTGCTTAAAAAAGTGAAGAGTATTTTTAAATATTCAACCTTATTTAACTCTTATAATGCAGTACTTCTTTTTAAATCAATATTCAGTTCATCAGAAAGAAGTAGTATTGAGTTAAACTGAAATGTAGCAATTGCTTGTAATTGTTGAATCAATGACGTTAATTACATAACAAAATAACAGGCACTTTACTGAAAGAAAAAGTTAACATTTATAATGTCCAATTCTTCTTGTAGAAACAGATTGCAATGTTTCCTCCAATCCAAATACAGTAAAACCCCTCCTAACGGACACTCCTCAAAGGCGGACACCTCTTGCAAATAACATTATTAAACCCCTGTCCTGCGGACACCTTTCTATTGCGGACGAAAAAAATTGTCCCGTTAGTGTCCGCATTCGAGGGATTTTACTGTATCTCATTTCTCTCTACCTGACATTATTTTTGCAATACAAAAAGTAAGAAAATATCTTGTATACAACTTAGTATAGTCAGTGGGATGCATAAATGAAGCCAAAGCATCTTTTTTGCAAAATAAGTTTTTGTTCTAAGCAGATACTATTGCAGTTACAGATGCACAATCAGGGGTGAAGATTTTAAGGTTAAATTCAGAGCTAACGTTCAAATTATAATCCCTACAACAGAGGAAAGTAGCTTAATTTAGTTGACTGGTAATAACTCGTTTGGTAGTCTAATGTCACTACTCTAGGAATAACATTATAAAAACCTTGTTGCACCCATGTTATTATAAATTCAATACATAACAATACACTAATTGAAAGTTCATAAGTTGGTTTATCGGAAAAGAATTATTTGGTTTTTTCACTTGACAAATTATAACCCTTTTAAAGGAAAATGCAGCTCTTGCTTCAATCCCTATGCTTTCCTATGTTTTTTTTTCTTTTTGTGTGTGTGTGCTGAAACTGATAATGAATTTTATAAAAGGAAAATTAAGGGGGTTATAAAATATATGAAAGGAAATTTCTTTGAAAGAAAAAGTATTTTTGACCTACATTCCTGCTTAAAATATATTGAAGAAATAATTTGAAAAATAGTTATTTTTGCAAATCAATGATTAATTTACAAAGACTATAAAATTTTAATTGCTCAGTAATATGCTATGTTTTTAATATAATCGCAACTTAAAAAAAAATTGTACAATGCATGGTTGAATGGCGATTTTATAATTAATCTATTCAAAATCATGGTTTGAATCATTAATATAGTTACAGATAGTGAAAAAGTAAAGCTGTTGAACTTTGAAACATACTCAACAGTACACATTTCTCAAATTAATTTTCAGAGCATTTGTACTTACAACTTTTATGCATATATTTCATAAATTACAAACAATATATATAGATATTTTTGAAGTATTGAGATGCGTAAATGTTAATTGATTCCTAGGAGGCAGCTCTGGTGGGTGTTGCTTTAGAGCTCTAATTGTCTTGGAAGTTCTGGCACAAAATGCCTTTTATATTTCCATGATTAATATAATTTATATTTCTTGGTAGCATTCTTTTAGCAACACTTTCATAATATTAGTTGGTTCCCATCAAGAATTTTAAATAAAAAAATACAAATTTAAATCCCTCCCCTCCCCCATTCTCGTTCTACAGCGGCGTTTTCAAAACTCGGTAAAACTGGGGGCCAAAATTTTCTGAATCTTAAGATCTAAAATCTGGTAAATGAAATTGGCATATTTGAAAATAAAATGACTAAAATACAGTGGAATCTGCTTAATGGGACCACCGGTTAATAGGACCAGCCGCTTATTCAGACCAAATGCTAAAGAACCAAATCATTTCCCATTACACAAGCCTAAAATAATTCGCTTATTGGGACCAAAAATCCGCTTAATCGGACCAAAAAACATGAGAAGAAATGAGAGAAGACTAGAAATTCAGGGGTGATTGCGACTCCATGAAAAAATACCTGAACTTTTTTCCAAGAAGAAAAAGTGTTTTGATGGGCATACATATACACATTACGTGTATGCACACATTATTTATATACATAATTATTTGTTGGAGCTAAAACTCGAAGTTTTAATTGGACTTAATACAGTGAAACTGTGTAAGTTGACCACTCGCAGTGCAGTACTTTGATGGTCAACTTAGACAGGTGGTCAACTTATAAAGGGCGGTAATGATTTTTTTTTATTTAAATTTTTTGTCATTTCTTGCACCATGTATTCATTTTTTGAGTTATTCACCTTTATTCTTTCTGTTCAATTCACTTTCATTGTTCAACATTATTGAAAGTGAAACAATAATTAAAAATACTATTCAAATAATTTTGTTATTTTTTCCTTGTTTTTAACTATATTAGACTGTAGTTTTAGAAATTCCATATGTACCGGCTAATTTTCTCTGGCTTTCTCCATTTTCAATTAATTTTAATATAATATTTCATACTTTTTATTAATCTCAAGTTCAACTAACTTTCTTTTTCAAGCCTTTTTTGTACAACTTATAGTACAAAGAGCAATAAGCGCAATTCTCCCAGTTTTTAAAGGCAAAATTAAATTGTTTTATCTCTTAATCCCTTGCGCCAGAAACATGTAACTTTACCCATTAGCAGGCCCAGATCTGCGTACCCGCGGTGTGAGGGGCCCGCGTCCTTAAAGGGGCTAACGGCCCTAGAAATTGAAGAAATCGAAAAAAACTAGCACTAAGACTTATTCACTTTACAAATAGACACAGCTGGCCACTAGGGAGGGGCCCCACACATTTTACTGCAGGGGGGCCCAAAACGTATAGATCCGGGCCTGCTTTTTTTAGCACAATTCATGTGTTGCCACAACATATTGCAACCGAAAGAAAAGACTTTGAACTTTTCTACTGACACCTATTTTTATTGAACAGAGTACAAAAAGCTATCTTATTTAGAACAACAAATGAAAAACAAGTTTGGAGAATAAAGAGCAGCATAAGCTTTATGCTGCTGTTTAGTTAGTATAATGCTAGTCTGTCATCAAAGCATTAAAAACATTTTTGGGAAGTTATATATAAAAATAATAATAATAATAAATGAATAAATAATAAAATAAAATATTTTGCTGAAGAATGTTTAATAAAATAAACCAAGTGGTCAACTTACAAAGGGTTTTTACAATACTCCAAACCAAATTTGGCGTACATTAGTGGTCAAGATAGACAGGTGGTCAAATAGAGAGGTGGTCAAGTTACGGAGGTTTTCCTTCACTATATGAGATAGGACTAATTCCGTTCCTGACAAAAGCGGTCAACATAGACAGGTGGTCAACTTACAAGGGTGGTCAACTTTACAGGTTTTACTGCATGTCTATGAGCACATGGAGAGAATTAAATTCTTTTAATTTTTCTCATTTCTAAAAATTTTTCAAAGAATGTTTTATTTTCCTCCATTGTATCTAAATCCTTAACCATTTATTACATTCATTTTCTAAAAGTGCATAAATATTTCAGAATTAAATAAGTTTGGGGCAAAAGAGGCAGAATGTATTATGATCACTGCGCAATAGGGCTAGGCGATATCCGAATTTTAATGCCACGATATATCGCTCTCCAAATATCGATATTTTCGATATATATAAGTCGTTAAATTCAACATTTAATGGGGGTGGGGGACTGTAAAACCTATTACATAAACATCTACAACAGAGAAAAGCCATAGGCCATCTTGGTGAATAAATATTTTAGCAATTTAATCTAATAATATGGTTACAGCAAGGATTTTCATGTGTTTGTGTCGGGAGGAGAGAGGTCATGAAGCAGATTATACCACAGAAACTTTTGGAGAAATTACTTTAGAAGAATTTAAGTCTTTTTACTAGTGGGTGGCAATTCTTGAGGGAAAAGGGGGCTTGGTAAAATTGAGGGGTGCTATCGCAGTCGGGGGGAATAGGCAACCCTAGTTACATCATCTGCATATTAAGATATGCAACAGAGAAACGATATTAGACATCTTGAAAAGAAAATATTAAGGGGGAAAATATCAAGTAATGCTCCTTTTTCTTCTTATCTAGCCTTTATTCCATCTCTCACCCCAGCTGTTCTTCAATAATTACCATAGAGATTGCAAAACATGACGGTAGCTTACGCTTCAATTTGGACTTTCGGCGTTTCATTAAACATCGACCTAAATTTTACAAAAGTGGGTTTTTCTGAAAATATAGGATGGTTCCGGTATTTTCGAAGATGAAGATACCGGAAATCAAGATGTAAATACCGAAAATCCGGTAAAATACCGGAACACAATCACCCCTGGAAATTGTGCGTTTAGAGCGAATTTGGTCAGCAAACTTAGTAAATATTTCATTAAAATAGTTCTTGTAAATTTCAATAAAGTCCAGTGATTTATCAAATAGATTTGTTTTATCAAATTTCAGCCAAATGGCGGCACTATTTCAGCAAAGGTCAAAGTTCAGTGATATTTTTCATTTCTTCATTTTAGTTTACACGTATAATAAAGAAATATATTTCAATGAAATGCTATAATTGCAAAACATGTAATATTATTATTTTGGAATTTTTAGTAACTGTTAAGTACTTTTAGAATTTTTCACTTTTGATTTTTATTTCCTTCTGCTTATTGAGTTGAATTGATATCAATCGAAAATTACGTAACTGAAACCGTATGGTTCTCAACACGTTGTTAAAGGGGAGAAAAGGGTTTGTTTACGTAGTGAAAATGTCACGTAGGGATTTAACATTAACTGAGAAAATTGATTTCTTAGATCAGATTAAGAAAAATCCGCCAAATAGTAGTCAGCATCAGTTGGCGAAAATCACCGGCTTAGGTAAGACAACAATTGTACGATTAATGAAACAGGAGAAAGAGCCGAGAGAAGAATGGGCACTACGTGAAGAACGACGAGGATCTTCTCAAAAACGGAAGCGTGAAGGCAAAGATCTAGAAGTCGAAGAAGCCCTTAACGAACGGTTTGCCGTTGTTACCGGACGCAGTGTGCGAGTAAGTGGCCCAATGTTAAAGTGAAAAGCAGAAGAACTCGCCAAAAAGCTGGGTCACAATGATTTCAAAGCTACGGACGGTTACATAGTTAGACTTGATATAAAATTCAAGAGAGCACATGGTGAGAAAGAAAGTGCTGACAGTGTTAGAGCTGAAGAATGAAAATCTACAAAAGTACCCGAGCTTCTTGAAAAAATTTCAGCAGATGATCTCTACAATGCCGACGAAACCGGGCTGTATTATCGTGCATCACCGGACGGCTCCTTAACTTACAAATATGTAGCACTATTTGGGTCTAAAACAGCAATGGATAGCGTAACTGTCTTACGCTGTTCAAACATATCAGGAATGGACAAGAAGCTGTTGGTTATAGGAAAAAAGCTCCAATCCTTGCTGCTTTAAGAGAATCAAAATTGACAGTTTGCCAGTTGTATATCGGTATTCCCATTTGGGTTGCTTGAAGAACATCAAACTAGAATTTCTTCCTCCTAGGACCACAGCTTTACTTCAGCCTATGGACATGGGAATAATTAAAAATATGAAGACCTTCTATCGTGCAAAATTAGTTAATCACATCCTTGAAGCTATTGAAGACGGTTTGCTGAGCTCATCGTCAACATCCAGAGAAATCTGTACTAAGGTCAACATTCTACAAGCTATCACATTTGTGGCTGCTAGCTGGAAAAAAATGAAGCCTGAGACCATTCAAAACTGTTTTTCTCACTGTGGTTTTAAGAGTTTGGGGATGAGCGTTGACATTGAATGTGAAAACATTGCAGAAAATTTGGGACTTCAACATGTCGAAAATTGCGAAGAGTTTTTTAAATATCAACAGCGAACTTCAATGCTCCGATGAAAATGAAGATTACGAAGCAGTAATTGTTGATCGAATAGCATCAAAACACGTAACAGAAACGGAAAACCAGGAAAGCAACGATGATGTGTCTAACACGCTGGAGAAAGTAACAACCCAAGATGCAAGGAGATGTGTTGAAACTTTGCGTCACTATTTCATGCAAGATGAAAATGAAGGCAGTCCCATGGATGCGTTAGGCATTTGTGCTGATTTTGTTCAAGTGCAGTCCGTCAAAAGAATGCGACAAATTACATTGGATAAATTTTTACACCGCTGATTGACATTTGGTAGGATTTTGAAAAATGTATAATTCATGTGTATTATGGTATTGTTCATCTACTGATGAATGTTAGGTTAACTTGTTTTAATTTTTTTTCAATGAATAAATTTTATACACAGCGTTATTACTTGCTTGAATGCTGTTTTAAAACAGTATGCATATTACAATTTTAAAATATAATGTGTAGCATGTTTGGTTTCACCACTGAGGTAACTTCGCTTAATCGGACCAGCCAGTTATTAGGACCAAAATGGTCCCGTCCCAATGTGGTCCTATTATCCGGAACCGACTGTATATCTAAATATTTTTTTTTATCTGTATGATCTCTAGCATTTGCAATTTTCTAGTTGCTTTCATGAAAAACTTAAATATTATAATGGAATTTAGAGAGATGTGTTTTGCACAAATTAGGGATAAAATGCCAACATTTTGAAAAGTAAAAGCTAAGTCTCAACTTTCCTGTCTGGTTTGTTGATTTTTACGGAATTAGTCAATGTATACGTACAAATACTTAATTTCTCTGCTGCAAACATCATATCTTCAGTATTCAGGCAAAAGTCACAAGCCCAAAAACTGTTCATTTCAACTTTCGAACCGCCATGAAAAATAGCCAAAATATATTTTAATGCCACTAACATTTACAGTAAGTTTATTCATGAAACTTTTAAATTATATAATTGCTTTATATCATAAAATAACTGGAAAGACTAATTAATTGCAGATTCCTTAATTTTTTGTGGACTTAATGACTTTTGCTGAAATGCCAGATATTTGTTTTATGCATTGAAGTAACTTTCGATAATCTTTAAACTTACCTTTGAGACAAGAGCTGATTTTAATGTTTTAAGCCAGTTGTAAATGGGTGGGACAGTAGGTGTTCTGAAAGAGGTTGATGAAAATTTCTTTATCTGTAAGTAGAAAACGAAAAAATTATAAATGAATTAAGAAAAAATAATTAAAATAATAAATTGCTTTAAATAAACAAACCCCTTTACCTCCAGGTACAAATATATATTAACTCCTTTTTACTAATATACCAGGGTGATCAAAAAGAAACTTCCCTTACATATGAGACTATAACAGACTATTCTCTCTATCAATCAAACCAAAATTTCAGATATGCTTTGTGGAAAGTATGTGCTGGAAGATAGTGATGATTTTGAATACAAAGTTCACAGTTACAGTTACAGTGCAGGTATTTCCAAGGGCCCCCATATAGGGGGGCAAATGGGGGCTCAAGCCTCCCCTAAAAATGAAAGCTTCCTTGCTTTTAGTCCTTTTTTTTAATCTTTGCAAAAATGTAAAAAAATACTTTTCCAGACATTAATGAATAAGTTAGTAAAAATGTCAAATTTTAATACCTCTAATCAGTACTGAATTCAGTTTCCATGGGCAAAATGTTCAGCTAAAACATAGAGAAAATTTCTGAGTCGCGCCCCCCCTTAAAATTTTGCATATGGGCACCCATGGGTATCTCATAATTTTTGAATGACAATATCATTTTTCCTAGAGAATATCACCCAGAGAATTTAAGAACTACAAATGGAGTTGAAACAATTGGTGTATGGTGAAAGCAGCTGGCATACAGTATTTGATAGAGCATTATTAAGGCCTAATGACAACACAAGAAAGGGTTTTTCCACAAACATTGCTTTGCCCATGGTGCTTTGTGATTGCTGCTTTTACTACTGTCTAATATACAAAGTGCATCAATGCTCTCCCTTTTGTGTGTTGGCATTTTATGCTGACAATTTGTCATATGCTAATTGTTCCATATCATTTTAATTTTTCAATATGTGGGCCAATTTGTGGGGGAAAAAAAGGTGTTGCTATTTAAAAGATTTAAAATTCATTCACTGTAACCATAATCATGAGATCCGCATTGTTCAAAACTATCAGAAACTCCAGTGCAAACCTACAAAGAACAATGTCTGAATTTTTGATTTAGTTGCTCCAGGATTTCATATACAGTGGAAGTCTCTCTTGTACCACCCTGTACTCAACAGCAAATACTTGGCACATCGTTGTGAACCAGTTAAATGGTTAATACTACAGCAAGGGCTCCTGTACCTATGATGGTGAGCGTAACAGTTTAATGGTAGGTACACAGAGACTGCAATTGCAAATCAAGGTCAAATGAAAAGTTGAGCTCCTAAAAACCAGAATTGTCGTTTTTACTTGTTTACTATACTACAAATTGAAGAGAATTCTGGAAAAGGAAGAGGAAAGGATCAGCCAGGGCAATGCCCCTGGCAGCAAAGTGGGCAATGATTTATATTGTACAGTAAACTAGTTCTAGTGAGGACACCCTTGTCTTTACTCTACATATATCGACTCGCTTAACAATTTTTTCTATCCTGCAGAATTGACTATAAATCCAATACTAATTGTCTTTTCAGAGCAGGATAAATACTACAACATTTTCAGTAATTTCAATTTTATAGGTAGAATCCATGTCAATTCAACCAGGGTACCCAATTAACCTTCATGGTCTCAGATTTATTTGAATTCAACAAATGTTAAAATTAGGACTGAGCTATATCGGAATTTTAATACCACAATATATCGCTCACCAAATATTGATGTTTTTGATATATCGATATATTCAAGAATTTGAAATTTTCCGGCAGGGGGGGGGGAGGGGGTGCAAAGGTTATAATTCAGTGCATATTATATCGAAAAACAACAAAAAACATTTCCAAATATAATAAATACAATTGTTTCTCTAATTCAAAACTTTCCTGGAGGGGGGGGGGAGGGCATGCAAATGGTATAGCTCAATGCATGACAAAATGGGGGGGGGATATATTTCTGGGAATTATAGACCTGTAAGTTTGACTTCGGTGATTTGTAAGATTTTCGAAACTTTGATCAAAATTAAGATCATGATGTTCTTAGAGACTAATAGTCTGTTGACTAGTTTGCAGTATGGTTTCAGGAAAGGTAAATCCTGTACTACTAATTTATTGCATTTCTACGACAAGGTTACCTCAGCTTTAGATAACAAAAAATGTGTGGATGTTGTTTATATTGATTTTCAAAAAGCTTTTGACAAGGTACCGCATGTTGCTCTTCTCAGCAAGTTAGCTGACATTGGAATAGGAGGAAAAACTTTACTTTGGGTTAGAAATTGGCTTACTGGTAGGAAGCAAAGAGTAGTTGTGAGAGGAAATCATTCTAATTGGAGTGATGTTTTAAGTGGGGTTCCTCAGGGATCAGTTTTAGGGCCTCTTTTGTTTATTATATTTATGAATGACATCAATGAAAATATTTCTGGAAGCATGAATTGTTTTGCTGACGATGTAAAAGTTATGGGGATTGTCGAAAATGAAGAACAAGTAAAACAGCTGCAAGAGGATTTAGATCATATTACTAAGTGGGCAGATAAATGGGGTATGGCAGTTAACGTAGGGAAATGTCAAGTGCTACACTTAGGTCATGGAAATAAGCGTATGAGATATCGTTTACAGGGTTCAGTCATAAATCAGGCAGAAAATGTTATGGATCTGGGTGTCTTTATAAATCAGGACTTCAAGTTTAGTCAACAGTGCAGTATTGCTAGTAACAAAGCCAACAAAATGCTTGGGTTCATCAATAGCTCTATTTCAAACAAATCTAAGAAAGTTCTTCTGCCTTTATATAGGAGTTTAGTAAGACCTCATTTGGAGTATGCTGTTCAGTTTTGGTCGCCTTATCTGAAGAAAGATATTTTTGTATTGGAAAGGGTTCAAAGAAGGGTAACTAAATTAGTAAGGGGACTCTCAGATTTAGATTATGATACCAGACTTAATAGGCTTAACATGTATAGCCTGGAGCAAAGGAGAGTCAGAGGGGACATGATTCAGTTATTTAAATTTATCAAAATGAAAGATGTAAATGGATTAAATTTTTGCGGGGAAAGCAGGACAAGGGGTCATTGTTTTAAGCTATTTAAATCTCAGGCTAACTTGGAAATCAGGAAAAACTACTACTTTAGCAGGGTTGTGGGCACTTGGAATAGCTTACCGGAAGAGGCAGTAATGAGCAAGGGAGTGGATAGCTTTAAGAGGGCCATTGATCTTCATTGGGGACTAATTAATTGACTAGGACCAGCCTAGCTGGGCCCAGTGCCTGTTGCTGGTTGTCACATTTGTATTTGTATTTGTATTTGTAAAAGGGTTTCGCAAGGAAAAAGTTTTAAATTTTCAATTCAATATTTTGTTTAAATCTTTCAATTTGAGCACTCTCAATAATTTGAATATACTTTGGAGTATATTTCGTGTTGAGGTCTTAAATAGTTTATTTTTGGTCATTTAATAGCCAAAACTTTTTATAACTTGCCTTAAAACTTTTTATTTCTTAGTTGAGTAACATTAAGTAAAATACTAATAATAAATTTTAAAAGAAGTTTAAAGAGTTAATATTCTTCCTTTTAATTTCAGAATTAAATTTATATGGATTCAGAACTGAAAGAGATGAGTTGCGCTCCCTCTAGTGAGATAAATGTGCTGCAAAAGTAATCCCATTAGGATTTTTTGATTTTTGATTTTTTTTAAATAAAAATAATTTTGTTCAGTATTTTTCTTAAACATTTTATTCAGCACAATGTCAATGGTTTATGTTTAATTTGAACTGTGAATCGTGTTGATACCTCAATTGGTTAATTATTAATTGTTGCATTAAGATGCTTTCTTAGCTAATACACATTCACTTTTAGGGGTCCAAGAGGGGCCATGTCAGCTTTGTCAGAAACTAGGGGCGTGGTCCTTGGAAGGGCCCTGCTCTGAATTGTAATAATATACGTTTTGAAAACTTTATAGGGGGACCAAACTGACAAAGTGGCCCACATTTACCTTCGACGGCTTTGTTAATTTTTCCCTTTTACTGTAATTCAAAATTAAATAACTGTTTGAAGAATGCAGATAATATCTTGAAATTTCAAACACTCACCCATCATACAAAGCTATGAAAGATTATATATTTTTACGTCAGTATTTTAATTTCTCCGTAATTAAGTTCCATATTTTCTTTTCAAACAATATATCGGAGGCATAGAAATCTAAATATTGCTATCACAATAGAAGATATATATCGATATATGAAGGTATATCGGTATATTGCCCAGGCCTAGTTAAAATTCATGAAAAAGTAAGAAATACGTGTTTTTTGGTTTTGTCCCCAAAACAATTTCTTGAGCCGTCATCATTTCTCATTTCCGATTTTCGACAAAAACTTTTAAGTACACTATCTCGGGAATGATACAACATATGTTTTTGCGGTTTATTTTATTTAAAAGATTTTTTTTCTTGTTTAAAACATTTAAATGTGTTTCAGTTTTCCTTCCACAGTCTTTTGAAAAAAAAATCCCTTTTCTAATTTTTCTCAAAAATGCAAATTTAAAAAAAATTAGTTTATTAGTAACACTGATAACACATACTCTGAAAAGGAGACTTCCACTTCATACCCTGAAAAGGAGAGCTTCCAATTTTTCATTGAACAGATTTTAGAGACATTTGAAAAAATGAGGGTTTTTAAGGAATCTTTTTACGTAAAGGTAGATCTGAAAATTCAAAATTTTATTTAGCAGCAAATCGCCAGAACAGAAAGCACTTTTAATCTCATCAAAAACAACCCTGTTGTAAAAATTTCCCCGCCAAGAAAACCTATAACTTTTCTGCACAAAAAAGAAAACCTGCATCCTAAACAAAAAAACCCTCAGCCATAAAAAGCTATGATATCTAGTTTGCCTACCAAGTATCTGTCAAACTATCATCCTCCCTCTTCTCCTTTTTCATCACAGCTACTTCCATCAGAACCTCCTCCCACCTTCAATTCCTCAGAAATATGGATAGATCTTTTAAATTGTTTATCTTGTTTGGGGGGAAGCTTTTTGCTCACCAAGCAACCACTTCACCTCTATTGCAAAGAAAATTTCTTGGATAATAAAATACTATATTTTAAAATATATTGCTTTCGAGTATTTTACATCTTTGCAATAAATTCTATTATAGTTTCTTTATTTGACAGATTATTCAACATTTTCATTAAGGTTTCTTTAAATGTTTTACAGCTTGAGGGCTATTTTAATCTAGTTTTTCACTTTTTGTTTAATTACATTTTTTCTTAAATCGTGGATTATTTTATGTTTTATGGGATAATTTGAATTGTTTGGTGATTTATCTTTCTCTTGATAGAAGTCTTTGTCTTGTTTAATACCTAGTTTTGTTTAAAAGTTCATTTAAAAAACGAAATAATGCATGTTATCACCAAGCAAAAAAAAAAAAAAAAAAAAACTAAGCCATTAAATATTTTAAATTTGAATGTGTCAGAAGATCTATACAACTTTACTCGATGTCAAATCGCGGATATCCCAAATTTGCCATAGCGAATGCGCATGTTGCGCGGGGACTAAGCTCATTAAAAGTCTTGCTTAAATTAATTGCAAAAAAATTTTCAGCTAACAAATTACTGCAAAGCACGGATATCCATACACGTATTTCATATATTTTCAATTCATTATGTATTGTTTGTGAAAAATCCATTAATTTAGAAAATAAGCAAACCAATAAAAAAGTGCTATTTTTCGCTTTCAATTAATATGTGCCGTATTCATATGCGTACAGTTTCATATAATTTGTCTGATAAACACTAAGTTTATCCTAAGTACAATGTTATTATTTAATTATATGTATCTCATCATTTACAAACTAAAGCTATTTAATTGTAAACTTACTATGCATGTTAGCGTTGTTCGCGTTGTAATATCCTTTTCGCTTTGACAAGCGATTCTTCCCGCGTACTTCAACTTCAAATGAAAACGTAAACAATGAGTGAATCTGTTTTCGCTTCCCGGCGAATTGAAGGTCAGATGACGTCACTTGTTCTCAGGCATTCTAGAAGCTTTTTGCACACGTCTTTTCCGCACGTGTCGAACTTGAGATGACGCGTTATGCTAATTGGGAAAGCAGTATTTATACGCTCGTGTGATATGACTCTCTCTCTTTTTCACTTCTCGCATCTACGATAGATGTTTTAGTTTGCCAACTTGCAGGTTTGCAGTTGGGGTTTTCGGCTCTTGGCTTTTCAGCCATCGAGATAGCCATTCACAGTTTTTGGAATGGATTAATAGGAAGTTAGTTTTCTGATTGGTAGTTAGATATGATCTAATAGATTCTACTAGAACTCGCCGAACTTAGTGTTCGTGATGCATTATTGAAATGTTACTATTAGAGATCTATGAATAGAGATCATGAAAACCTCTTCAATGGAATATTTGGTAATACTTAATAGAATTAGTAAATAGATATAATAGGTCTACAAAGTTCATGATTATACTTTAATTTTGTGTATGGCTTTGAGTTATTGATTCTTCAAGTTACTTTATTATTTTCTCATTTTATCTTTTACAATTGTTAATTGTTTAATAAATCGTTGATATTTTTAAAGAATGACTTTTCGTCACTTAATATAAGATTCTTCATGCAGCAGAAGATAAATTTCTATTTAATAGTTCGACTACTCCAATCGCATATTACACTTTGCTAATTTAATAGCTTTGAATTATCATTATTCTTTGCAAAACTTGGGCTATTCTCTTTCTTGCTTTATGCTGGAGAATTATAGCCCATCAATGGTTATGGTAGCCCAGATTATAGAGTTAGTCAAATACGAGATGAAATATAATGCTGTTGTCTGAAGTCAGATTATCGGAAATTTAATTCCTTTTTCAAGTGTCAAGATTTAAAAGAAGATTAGGAAGAATTTTTTGCAAGATAATTGAACTTTTTCTACAGGTTTATTCAAGATTTGATGAATTTTTCCAAATTTGAACTTTTTTTTTTCAAGAGATTACCTTTCTTCAAGATTTCTATGATAGTTAGTGACGAGGGGGACCGTTCACTAATTTACAAAATGAATCGATGGATACAAGAGTCGACATCTTTGACTATTTTAGTTAAAATTTAAGAAAAATTTGAAATTTTTTTTGAAAATGGCAGGTCCTACTTACACCATAGAAAAGTTGAATAGCAACAACTACACCGAATGGGCGGTAAATGTCAAATTCCTACTTATGGAAAAAGATTGCTGGGATATTGTCATTGGTTCCGAAGAACTTCCCGTAATTTCAAAAGACTCTGACGTCACTAAGCGAGATATCAAAGATTTTCACTACCACAAGAGACTTGCCCTATCGTAAATTTTTCTTAACATCGAACAAGAATTTAAAAAGATAATTGAAAATATAGAAGAACCTACCTTACCTTGGCGAAAGCTCAAAGATCACTTCTTCCCGGAAAACCGCTGCATTCAGATGCAACAGTACGCAGAGTTAAATAATTGCAAAATAGAATCGGGAGAAAAATTAAACCTATACGCAGCCCGCTTAAGACGCATTTACGAGAAGATAAAAATTGTACACAAAGATTTCCCTGAAGATTTTCTAATTTTTCAATTGTTATAAAACTTACCTATAGAATTTGACCATATAATACAATCGATATTAATCAGACCAGATGCAACTTTTAAATTTGAAGAAATTATAGTTGATCTAATAGTAGAAGAAGAACGTCTAGCACTTCGTGAAAATTTAAATACTAAATCAGAAATCGCTCATGTTGAAACCAGAATGAGGTTGTGTTACTATTGTAAGCAGCCTGGACACTTCAAAAGAGATTGTCCACGACTATATCGGAATTCTTCAGCCCAGAACAGGAAAGGTCAAGGATCCCAGGACAGAACCAATAGAAGAGGACGGAGCCCATATAGGAGGAAACAACATTTTTCAAGGGAGAGGAATCGTTCACCTTCAAGCACCCGATGCGAGTACAAGAACTTTTTTATTTGTGAAGCTAACTTAAACCATGCAGAGGAAAAGCCCTCTGTATGGCTTTTTGATACTGCTGCCAGTGATCATTTTTCTGGAAACAGAGACTGGTTTAGAACTTTTACACCTTTAAAAAATAGCAAAATGGCTGTTGCCATCAAAAATCAGACCTTCCCGATTGAAGGGAAAGGAGATATTAAAGTAAGATTTGGAAAAAGGTCTGTAGTTCTAAAAAATGTTCTGTATTCCCCGCAATTAAGGCGGAATTTGTTATCTGGTACAAAATTCGACAAAGGAGGAGCTAAATTTAAAGGGGGGAATGGTTTTGTGGAAGTTTCTGACAAAGAAGGTCTAATTTTAAAAGCAAAACTTAAGAATGGTGTATATATTGTAAATTCTAAAAAGTCAAATCAAATTCCTTTAAATTCTAGTCATTTTAATTCTGAATCTAGTCATGTTGAAGATTTAGAAACTTGGCATAAGCGCTTGGCGCATGTCAATATTGATAGTATTAAGAAAACTAGTAAATTGCAGACTGTAAAATTGGTAAATTTAAAAGAGTCAGTTTCAAGCCGTTGACTGAAAAACGTAGTAAATACCCATTAGAGCTTTTACATGCTGATGTATGGGGCCCTTGCAATGTACCTGGTAAAAATGGTGAAAAATTTTACTTATCTATCATTGATGACTTTTCTCGACGCGCATCTTTGTATCCCATTAAATCAAAGGGTCAGGTCGCAGAAATTTTCAAAAAGCATATTACTAGAGCTGAAAGATTTTTAGATAAGAAAGTAAAAGCTATTAGGACAGATAATGGTAAGGAATTTGTTAATCATAATTTGGATAATTTTTGTGAAAAGCTTGGTATTAAACATGAACTTACTAATTATTACACGCCAGAACAAAATGGTTCCGCGGAGAATTATAACAGAATTGTCGCTGATTGTACCCGTGTCTTGTTAATAGAAAGTGGTTTGCCAAAAGAATTCTGGCCAGATGCAATGTTGTATTTTGCATACACTTGGAACAGGGTTTGTCACTCCAATCAGGACAAAACTCCATTTGAACTATATGGCGGTAATAAACCATCTGAAAACATCTTAAGCCTTTCGGCACAATTTCATTCGTGGGCACTCCACGACAACGTAGAAACAAATTGGATGCTAAAGCCCAAAAAGGTATTATGATTGGGTATGCGTTTAGTACCAAAGGTTATCGTATCTGGATACCTGATACTAACGCGGTAATTGAATCCATTAATGTTTCTTTTAAAGAAGGTCATTTTTACAAAGACCATTTTCATTCTAAGTTGGATAATAATACTTTATCATGGCCTCTAACCTCTCGTCCACTCGATAGTGATACGGATGTAGAAACTGAGGAGGAGCAGAGTCAATCTGACGTTGACGCGCCAGAAATCTCTAACAGAGAATCTAACATTCATAGTGATTCAGATTCAAATAGAGATTCAGATACTGAGGGGGATACGTCAGACGATGACAAGTCCAGGATCATGAGGAATCCAACATGGGTCCGAAAAATTGTTCCAAGACCCGATGTCTCAAGAAATGACATATATTATTTTGAAAAGGGTCAATCTAAAAGGTTAAGATCTGTTCATGATGTAAGAAAATATTGTGATAAATTAAATCTTGTTTTTTAACCATCCTTATTTAATTTTCAAGGGAAAGATACCTTTCAGGGGGAAATTGCAAGCCATAATTCTAGTTCAAGTATAACAGAATCTTGACTAGAAAATGACATTAAAATTCCACGCACTTATAAACAGACTCTTAAGTCAACAGAGCGGGAAAAATGGCATGATGCAATGAAGTCTGAGATCCAATGTATGCATGATAGAAATGTTTGGACTTTGGCCAAATTACCAGCAAATACCACTCCAGTTGGGAGTCGCTGGGTTTATACACTTAAGAAAAACGAACAGGGGGATATTATAAGATTCATAACACGGCTTTGTGCTCAGGGCTTTGCTCAAATTAAAGGATTAAATTTTGAAGATACCTTTTCCCCAGTAGTTCAATTTGGTATAATTCGGTTTTTCTTTACATTATTAGTCAGGGGTCTGTCCAGGATTTTTCACAGGGTCCGTTTTTTTGTGAAAAATAAAATAATTTTGTGAAAAGTGAATTACTTTTGTGAAAAATAAAATAATTTCGCAAAAAAAAAAAAAAAAAAAAAAAATTTTTTTTTTTGTTAAATTGAAATTTTAGAATTTAGAGCAGATACAAACTACATCATTTAAACTTAAAGTTTTCCTCTTCTATGTTGAGAATATCATTCTGGGGTGTTTTTCTAGTATTTAGCGGGGGGGGGGGGGGGCATCGCTCCCTCAAGTAGCAATATTTATCTACCATTCTACATTATGTTAAATTATACTAGAAATATTTTGTACAGCATTTAAAATAATTGTAACAAATAAATAAATAAATAAAATTCAGACGAGGGGGTTCAGCATTTAACTTTTTGACCCAAGACAATCTTTAAAAAAGCACAGAATTTCGTTTAAAACTTATAAATTCCGTGATTTTAACAAAAATAAAAAGAGATTTTATTTGTTTACTTCTTAACAAAGCGTTCAAAACATCAAAAATTCAAAAAATCGGAATCCCATAGCGGATGCAAAGAGATCGCAATTCTCAAAGTGAAGGCATCAAAGGTATAAAAACGGCTTGTAAAAGAAATATTTTTGATAAAATTATTTTTAAATTGCAATTTAGAGTCCTATGATAAACATATCATTAATATCTGTGGACACAGCTAAAGCAAAAATAAAATTAAACCATTGATTCAGCATTTTAATTTTTGACTCATAAAAGAAAATGGAATTTTGCTTTAAAAACTTGAACTGCGTGTTCTAACAAAAATAGGCTTTTCATTTATTTGCATCCTAATAAAACGAAGTTAGCTTGAAAAAAGAACAAAATATGATTCTTATATCGGATGTTAAAAGATTGTATTTTTCAAAATGTAGATATCTAAAGAAAAAAAAGGCAAGTAAAACAGTTTATTTAAAGCTAATCATCTTTGTTAGCATCGAAAAATCAAACCCGTATAATTTTCTCCCAAAATAACAGTTGAACATCGCATGGCACCTTAAAAACGCAAATATTGACAAGGTGGTAAAATGATGAGAACATTTTCTAATCAAGTTATTATAAAGGTTTAACGCCAGACGCTGACACTAAATGGCGATAATTTTAAAGTTGGTAACCCTATCTGAAGCGATCACATTTTTTCCCCACCCTTACTATCCCTTTGCAGTTCTAAGTTCATTTCGCTGATATATATTATTATTGTTTATTAAATCATCAGCGGGAGAAAAGTGCTTACCAAACGCCTTTTCAGAAAAGTTTACAACAACACCGCTGCTAATTAGCTGTGATAAAACAAACAAAATTATTTGAAACTAAACTTATTTCCAGCTGTTAATTTCTTTCCAAGAAGCAAACAACAAGCATTATATTTATTTGGCAGTAGCAATTTATCGCTTGCAGGAGCATCACAAGAGTGCCGATTTTTTTTTTTTTTTTTTGCAAAATTAGCAGATTTTGTATAAGCTGATCCCTCTAATTTGACTTTAAAAAAGTTCCAAAAATTATCGGTTTAATATGGTTTAATATGCGTTATTTTGCTTTCAGATTTGCTCCTTCAAAAAACAATTGGGAGAAAGATCCATACTTGTTTATCAGAATTTTGTGAAGGGTCCGTTTTGGTTGATCGGGATTTTGTGAAAGGTCCGTTTTGGTTGATCGGATTTTTGTGAAGGGTCCGTTAACGGACCCAAATATCCTCTGACCAGACCCCTGTTAGTAGTATGTTTAAAATGGTCAAATGTTCCATGTGATGTAAAAAATGCCTATCTGTATGCCCCAATTGACGAACAAATATATATGTGTCAACCCCCAGGTTTTGTTGAAAAAGGAAAGGAAAATTTATATTGCAAATTAAATAAGGCAATTTATGGATTACATCAAAGTGGACGTCTGTGGTACAATGAAATTTTCAATGTTTTGTCAAAATTAGGATTTAACAAATTTTCATGTTGCAATTGTGTATTTTATAATTCTAGTGTAATTTTGCTATTATATGTTGATGACATCGTTATTTTTGGTAAAAAGGACTGTGATATTAAAAATTGTTTAAAATTATTAAGTAAACATTTTGACTTAAAAGTATTGGGTAAGACGAGAAAACTACTAGGTGTAGAATTTGAAGAAGGCGAAAATGGCTTTCATCTACATCAAACTAATTATATTGAAGAAGTATGTAAAAGATTTAGTAAATATAATTTTTCTATCTCGTCATTACCAATTAGTAAAGGTTGTGTCTACTCAACTAAAGATTGTCCGAAAAATGACGATGAAATCAAAGAAATGAGTAAATTACCATATAGAAATCCATCAGGATGCTTAAGTTTTATTGCAAATCGAACTAGACCGTATATATCTTATGCAATTAACATTTTCAGTCAATTTCAAAGCAATCCCGGTATTACCCATTGGAACGGATTATTAAGATTACTTGGTTATGTTTCTAATACAAAGAATTTAAAATTGAAATTAAATTGTAACAAAATCCAAATCATTGCTTATACTGATGCAGATTTCGCTTCAAATAGAGATGACCGAACATCTGTCGGAGGTCAACTTATCTTGCTTGATCATTCGCCCATAGAATGGCGCACTTTTAAAGAAAAATGTGTAAGTCTTTCAACTATGGAGGCAGAATTTGTCGCAATGACTGAAACTGTCAAAGAATTGA
Source organism: Uloborus diversus (assembly GCF_026930045.1). NCBI lineage: Eukaryota > Metazoa > Arthropoda > Arachnida > Araneae > Uloboridae > Uloborus > Uloborus diversus. Next base: position 55,932,623 of record NC_072739.1, on the reverse strand, counting down.
TATGGTTTGATAGGATTTTGAATGAATGTATTGAAACTAAAACTGTAAAATCTAAAGTAAAATCCTCGCTATTTGTTGATAATCAAGCTGCTATTCAATTTGTAAAATCATCAGTTGAAAATCACAGAAGTAAACACATCAATGTTAAATTGTTTTTCATTAGAGATTTAATATATAAAGATGTTTTTAACATTAAATATATCAGAAGTAAAGATAATTTATCGGACATATTTACAAAACCAATGACTCGCATTGAATTGTCTAAATTTATTGAAATTTTTTTTACAAATCATAAATGTATAACTTAACGCATTGTTTTCACGTATTTAAGAAGTCAAAACATAATTTTTTTTTCTTTCAATGCGTTTATACAACTAAAAATTTATAAGTGCTTATACATCTTGTGCTGATTTGAACAGTTACTTGTTGTATGTTGTAACTATTTTCAGATTGAGTGTGTATCTATGGAAGGACTGTATTTTCAGTGGCGGATCATGCGATTTTGAGGCCCCAGGCGCGAACCTGATCCAGAGGCCCTCTAATTGACACAACAAAAACGATATAGTTTACTAATATTAACGATGCAGAAAATCATAACTTTTTTTATTTTTTGAATCAACAAGTTTGGGAGGGGGAGGGAGGTGGTTACATCCTTATCTAAAAGGAGAAAAACGACATTTCTGACAAAACAAAAAATAAAATTTTAGTTAAAAATTTTGTTTTTTCTATTTTTTCGTAATTTAGTTAGTGCAGGGGGTGAGATCCCCGATTTCTGGCATCTAGCAAAATTCCAGCATTACCCAGTTTTCCACTGCGCGTAATTCAGTGGCGCAACCAGAGAAAAGTGTTTCTTTTTCTTTTTTTGGGGGGGGGGGGGAGAGATACTTCGCAAAAAGAGAGAGAGAGAACCTCTAATCGGATAGGGGAGATAAAAAGGGGGGGGTCTGGGGGTTATCCCCGGGAAAATTTTGAAACTTTGTAGTTTTAAAAACGCAATTTTAGTCTTTCTTTGCTGATGTTAGCGGGCAAAAGGTGCAGGAGTCTCAGCGGAAAGTTGCCTTAAAAACGCGAGTATGGGCCATATTTATTAACGTTAGGGTAAGGGATAGAGCTCTGGGACTGCCTCTAATCGATTTAAAAAAAAATAATTCGAAATCAATTACTCCTCCCACCTTCCCAATTTTCGAAACTGAAGTTTCAAAAACGCAATTGTAGACAAGCGTTAAGGGATAAACAATTTTACAGAAAACAGATTCTAGGTTCTTTTTTTTAATGATATTAGAGGAAGATGGTTCAGGGACCATTGCTCGAATATTTTCTGAAATTCAAGTCTTAAAAACGCAATTATTAAGACCATATTTTGTAACATTAGGGAAAGTAATTTTTCGAAATTAAAGTACCAAAAACGCAGTTTTAAGCGATTTTCGATGGTTTTAGGTGTTAGGAGGCTTTTCCCTCGCATTTTGGTAAAATTGAAGATCTTCAAAAACGGAATTTCAGATGCTCGCTCTTCTCTCCATAACGATTTCGGTGTGTGTGTGTGGGGGGGGGGGGAGGGGGGCTTCAGAGAAGTGGCAATTTTAAAACTTAAAAAGAGAAGATAAGAACGAAATAAGATGGGAGGGGGGCAATAAGAACAGTAAGCTATACGTTGAATTATTTTTAATTCAAAGCTTTCTTTTAAAGAGAAATTAAAAAAAAATCCTATCATTATTATTATTATTATTTTAACAATCACTGTGTTTTCCCAAGACGTGTTCTTTTCTTTGCTTCAATAATAAAAAATAGTTTTAAAAAATTTTCAACTCAGCAATCTGAGGGGGAGGCTGTGATCTCTCTCCCCCCTCTGGTTGCGCCGCTGTTGTAATTACGAATAAATATCAAAAATTGGTAGTTTAAAATTGAAGTACGCACTCCTTAATATTTTACGTCATCGAAAAGAACTTTTCTTCCGTAGAAGATGAAGTCTGTTACAATATGCTCAATTAATATTAGACAGATACAAGCGTTTCTGATTTTGCGCATATCATAGTCTAAATTAAAGCTGAGCTAGAGAACAAAATTTAACTGGAGACTGTGTGTGTGTGAATTTGATAAATAACTTCTGAAACGTTACGTAACGGTTATTTTGATATACCTACTGTCCAACCACGGATTGCATGAATTTTACTTTTTTTTTTTTACATTTATTACATTATTTCATTATCACATTATTTTAGCCCCTTAGCAATTACAGTCTTGATTTATTTTCAAGGGGAGGGGGAATGTTAATTTATTTATACCTTTAGGATATCAAATAAAGATTTTAATGCGATCCTTAGTGATGATTATCAGTCATTATTCCAAAAATTTCCAAACTCTATTAAATATTTTTTACTATTTTTAAAAAATGCATTGCTATTGCTGGTTATCTTCTCGGTCGTTTTAAAGGCTTTTTTTTTTATTTTATGAATTTCTTTTTCTTACTCTCCAAATAATAAAGCATATATTTTGTTTAAATTAAGACGCATAGCATTTTTTCTTAACTAATTTTCAATCTTTTTCAAATAAATTTGTGAAAGTGGTTTTTAACTTTATCTTACTTAGGAATTAGTAAATTGTATCAAGATGGCATGAAAATAGTTTTGTGTGTAAATATAAAAAAAAGCTTCTAGTATTTTCAAATGAACTTTTCAACATTGTTTATTAATGAATGGCTTTGTAAGGAGCAATAGAGGGGGAAATGGTAAATCTTGCCATTTTCTAAATGGCAAAAAAAAAAAAAAAAAAACTTTCTAATATAACAAAATTTAAAAATTGATTCCTTCAAAATCGCTGTCAAAAAGCAGTGAAAGAGCAACTTGAAATTGTCAGAATATCAAATGTCTGATCAGTCCAAAAAAGATCGTTTTAGTATCTGGCTGCCTGGCGTGTCCAGATGACCAGCGATTGCTGAAAGACTTAAGAAATCTGAGGGAGGGGGAGCTGCTTAAAACAATGTATTACGTAGAACATTCCAACGAGAATCAGTAATATACAATAATTATGTCAATTTCTCTAGGCTAGTGGTCAAATAGCAGTAATTAGTGTGGTACCGAGTACTCGATACGTAATTGGTACTCTGTCCCCTTATCCCATCATTTAAGACTGATAAGAAATTAAAATACATAACGCTATACGCCACAAAAAATCTTCATATGTATACTTACTGGTAGATATCGGCTATAAATTCTTCATTTGTATTACCGCATCCTAATCACCATTTCTTTTTTGTGGATATGCCTCGTATTACCAATTCTAGAAAATCACCACTCATAATATGACGAGTGCAAGTCCTTGACGATTTCCATTCCTTTTTATTTTTAAAAACAAGAAACCCAACGAGTAGGGTCTTATTGCAATTCCTGATTTCCAAAAACAAAATTTGGATTCAAGACGTCAAAATTCAAATGTAACTTATGGATGCTCTTTTTTTGGGGGGGGGGGTCATTTCTAAGCATTTCTGGAAAGAGAAAATAACCCTTAAAATTTGTGAGTAAGTGTTACTCAGTATTAACTTGATCTGAGCACGATGTATCGATTTGACAAAAACATCGCCCTTACGTTAACTCAGAAACGCGGGGAAAACATTTGAGAATACAAGAAACTTCTGTTAGGAAAAATCGTGCCTTCTATTCAAGAAACACAAATCTTGGTTTGATATGATGTAATTAGTTAAGCATCCTACGCGAGACGCAACGATTGAAAGCAAACTATAAAAATTTACTTTTTGCGGGGGAAATAAAAACCTTTTTTACGGATAATTCGGAAATTAAAAAAGACAGCTGTCGAATATTCACAACTCGGTAGCAGGAAAGGAAAAATTCAGCATGGTAAAAAAAAAAAAGATACGTAGGTGCTTTGCGTCAAAAAGAAGTAGGGGAATGTGGGGCAAGGTGAAATAGCGGGGCAAAGTGAAGTGGTGAAACATTTACTCCACTTTTAGCGTCACCTATCTGGTAATATTTTAACTGTATGGTAATACATGAATTCTATTTCAGAACAGATAAAGTTAGCTCTGAAAATCAAAGAATATGATAATAAAGCAAATTTCAAAAATTGATACTCATATTGTAATATTTTGCTGTAAGTCAAAAATTATTTTTGTTATTACTAGATGATAAAGTTCCTGTTATTAACGTTTTAAATATTAATTGAGATTAACTAATATTCGGCGAAGTATTTATTTATTTAATATTAAGCTTATTTGTTGTTTCAAATAATTTGTACAGTTATTCAAGTGCATGCTGGGCAAAGTGAAATAGCTCATTTCGTTTACTTGTTTAATACTTTATAAAATCACTTGCGCATTTGTTTATTAATTATTTTTCTCATTTACATTCTTTCATTTAATAATTCCTTTTTTATTGATTCATTCATTTATTTTCATATTCATTCACTATTTTATTCACTCGTATCCTCATCCTTTAATTTTTCTAGTATATTAATTGATTAATTTATTTTTTATTTGTTTATTTTTTCCTTTTCTTTTTATTTATTCATTCATTCTTTCATTTACTCATTCATTTGATGAACGATATCTTTTAATCAAATAAAAAATATTTCATTTGAAAAAAAATTCTTTTTTTTTTTTCATATGGTGCAAACCCATAGAAAAAGAAAGTGAAAATTTTCCACGTTTTTTGGATGTACAAAGTTATAGCCAAAAACTAAAAATAATTTTTAAGCGTTTTTTTTAAATATATTGCTCCTACTTTATGAGCCGTATATTTTAGAACAAAATTCCAATTTGTTCATATTGGAAAAAAGTAAGTGATCTTAACCATTTTTTTCACTTTGCCCCACATTTCCCTTCTTTTTCGACTCTTGAGAGACAATTTCGTTTTTAAACTTACGACTAAAAAGTAAGTTAAGGCATTAGAGAAAAGAAAGTTTCATTGCTCACCTGAATTCCAGGACTGTATTATTAGTTAGAAGGTATTTTTTCTTTCATTAAACTAGCAAGATTCAAACCACTGTTGCAAGACAAGATAACATTGCACTACTGAATTGGATTGGAATGTACAGGGCGGAAGAACGGTGCTCCCGGTCATTTTCCCAAGGTCAACTCCCCTGTTTGTGATTCCATTTAGCGTGGAACTTGAGCCATAGTAATGCCTTTCCTTTTGTCACTTCTTATCTAACACCCCACTTTCTCTAGGGGACACACGACCTTGAACAAAAAAGCGGGAACTCTCCGATGTCAGAAAAAGTGATGGCTACGGTGGAACACGAAATCTGCTGCTTGTTTTGATGAAGCATTCCGGAGGAAAGAAACAAATATATTTTGAAATGTGCACCTTGTACATACAAAAAAACATACTTTTTTTTCTAATGTCCCAATTTTCTCTCCTGGAAAAAATCCAAAAAAAAAAAAGGCACCTGAAGCCTCGGGCCCCTTTAGACGCAGGGGGGCCCTATTGGGAGCAGTCTGCCCGCGTCTAAAATCCATGACTAACTGTCGATTCCATGACTTTTGAGCATTTTCCACTCAAAATTATGACTTTCTATTGCGAATCCTCTAAACAAACATTTTTTTTTCTGCTGGAAATATCCAAATAAACGCACTTGAAGCCTGGGGCCCCTTTAGAGGCAGGGGCCCCTATTGGGAGCAGTCAGCCCGCGCCTATAATCCATGATTAACTGGGCGATTCCATGAGTTTTGAGTATTTCCCACTCAAAACTATGACTTTCTGTTGCAAATTCTCTAAACAAACAAATTTTTCTCCTGGAAAAAATCCGAACAAAGGCACCTAAAGCCAGGGGCCCCCATAGACACGGCCCTATTGGGAGCAATCAGCCCGCGCCTAAAATCCATGACTAACTGTCAATTTCCATGAGTTTTGAGCATTTTGTACAAAAAATTATGACTTTCCATGGCAAATCCTAAAACAAAAAAAAATTTTGGCTTTGAGTATGTGACACATCGCGGCTCTGAGGCCCCCTGCTTAGCTGGAGGCCCCAGCTAGCGCCTCATGCGCCTATGCGGTGATCCGCCACTGTGTATTTTCTTAGTACATTTCACAGGACTGTCTACCCTATTTTTCAATCAATGATGGATAATGAAGAAAATTTTTTTTCTACAATTCTTGTGAAAATTTGAAGTTTGACGGGTTACTGTATTTATTCCCAATGAAAAATACTTTTCGTGTTTCTAATTTCTACTAATATTGTTGTAAAAGAATTTATATGTAAAGCTTGAAGCCATATGAATTTATTTTTAATTTATTGAATTTATATTGAATTTGTAAGATAATGAGATGGGGGGACATTGATAAACACTAAGTTTATCCTAAGTACAATGTTATTATTTAATTATATGTATCTCATCATTTACAAACTAAAGATATTTAATTGTAAACTTACTATGCATGTTAGCGTTGTTCGCGTTGTAATATCCTTTTCGCTTTGGCAAGCGATTCTTCCCGCGTACTTCAACTTCAGATGAAAACGTAAACAATGAGTGAATCTGTTTTCGCTTCCCGGCGAATTGAAGGTCAGATGACGTCACTCGTTCTCAGGCATTCTAGAAGCTTTTTGCACACGTCTTTTCTGCACGTGTCGAACTTGAGATGACGCGTTATGCTAATTGGGAAAGCAGTATTTATACGCTCGTGTGATATGACTCTCTCTCTTTTTCACTTCTCGCATCTACGATAGATGTTTTAGTTTGCCAACTTGCAGGTTTGCAGTTGGGGTTTTCGGCTCTTGGCTTTTCAGCCATCGAGATAGCCATTCACAGTTTTTGGAATGGATTAATAGGAAGTTAGTTTTCTGATCGGTAGTTAGATATGATCTAATAGATTCTACTAGAACTCGCCGAACTTAGTGTTCGTGACGCATTATTGAAATGTTAGTATTAGAGATCTATGAATAGAGATCATGAAAACCTCTTCAATAGAATATTTGGTAATACTTAATAGAATTAGTAAATAGATATAATAGGTCTATAAAGTTCATGATTATACTTTAATTTTGTGTATGGCTTTGAGTTATTGATTCTTCAAGTTACTTTATTATTTTCTCATTTTATCTTTTACAATTGTTAATTGTTTAATTAATCGTTGATATTTTTAAAGAATGACTTTTCGTCACTTAATATAAGATTCTTCATGCAGCAGAAGATAAATTTCTATTTAATAGTTCGACTACTCCAATCGCGTATTACACTTTGCTAATTTAATAGCTTTGAATTATCATTATTCTTTGCAAAACTTGGGCTATTCTCTTTCTTGCTTTATGCTGGAGAATTATAGCCCATCATTGTCAAGTAAAATATTGTAATGGTTTAACCCCAGTTTCGTGCCGACATTTAAAATTTCTTCCCTCCATAAATATGTCAAAACTGAAAAACAGGAAGAAAAGAAATTTTGTATCAGCGAAACTGGGGGGGGGGGGGGGGGGGGGGGGGGGGGGACAGCATTCTAATCTCATTCATTAATTTGTTTCTCTGCTTAAGTATAAACAAACAACATAGAATCTGAAAACAGAAAGCCCAATGAGCTAAGTCTGCGCGCATGCGCAGTCGCTGTGGCAAATTTGCGATATCCGCGATTTAACGTCTAGTTGCAACTGTTGGATGTGTTTTAGTCTTGATTGAATTTCATTTCCTAAGACAACTTTGGAATAACTGTTAGATCTGTTCTAACCTTGCAATTGCAGTCCGAGATAAACAATCTTTATGAGCTGAGAGTAAGTACATAAGAATTTAGGGAAAATTATTGATTTTTAAACTTAAATTACTCCAGCCAATGATGTCCTTGGGGGTTGAATTTTTGTATATGTACTCAATGGCCCCCCCAAGAATATGTATACAAAAAATCATTACCGTAGCTCCCCGGGGGGCTGTGATAGAACCCCGGGAAGATACAATTTGGGGGTAAAAACTGATAGACATCGGTAAACGATATTTATCCGCGTTCTCATTCCTAATGTAATGTAATATAAAATTAACTTTATTCAAATTAGATTAACTTCTCAACTCTTTCGGCACGTGTAAAGTTTCAGTTTTAGGTTGGCATCCTTTGATGCCCAATCATATGCAAATGAGGCAAGTATAAATAGTGAACGATTCCAATCGTTCTCTCTCTCTTCTTTTGTGTTCGTCAGCCTCTTGTGAGTTAGGTCAGATAGGTGTTGGGGAGTTGCGAACTCCGCCTCCACTTATGGCCGGGTTTTCTTCTTAAGAACTTAGTTTTGTTAGTTATATTTATTTTAGTTACTATGGACCAATAAATTTTTGGTAAGATTTTAACAAGTTTCCAATGTTCATTTCTTCACATTAACATTTGATTCTGCACTTTCCACTGTGTGATATTATCTCTGCTTGTATAAGCATGTAACATTGTTGACTGACTTACGAAATTTAGCCCTTCGGCTTTTCGTTTAAACATCGTAAGTTATCATAAGGGTTATGGGCCCAGCCCTACCCAATTGTATCATAACAATTACGTGTTCAGTATCATGATGTATTAAGATGTTTTCGAATTGTCAGCAGAGTAGAGTATTAGACTTCGTGTTTTTGTGATGAAATGGAATGTTGTAACTGACTTGTCTTTTTGCTGAATCGGTAGATGACAAGTGTTTGGAAATCTTTTCAAATTGTTTTCCCCGCATCGGCGTTGAATGAAAACTGTGAAAATAGAAGCTTTTCTTTTGCTTTTTGGAAATTTGTATCGAATCTTTAAGCCATGTGTAGTGTAAACTTTTCTCAGACGTTTCGTTTGCATTTTATGGGGGGATATAGTTGGTTTGGTGTTAGGCAGAATAGTGGCTGCTAAATTCAGCGGAAGACCTGGACTTGTTCCAGGGGGGAAGCTGTAACAGTTGCACTATTTAGGTTTTTTTTTCGGGGATATTTTGAGATTTTGTTGGTTGTTTTTTTTTGCAATTAGGTTTTTTTATTTTTTTGGCGTTTTTCGTGTTCTTATCAATCATGGCATCCCAGAGTGTTCCTATCGAAAAATTAAGGTCTGACAACTATGTGAGTTGGTCATCTGATATTAAATTTGTCCTATTGGAACGAGGTTTATGGAAGATAGTTAATGGCATTGAAAAAGAACCTTTTTCTAATGATGAAAAAAAGGCTACTGAGCAAGAGATTCGTAATTTTCAAAATCGACAAGATGTGGCTCTATCCATAATTTATTTAAATTTGGAGAAAAATTTCAAAAAGATAATTGAAAATCAGGTCAACGCGGCTGATGCCTGGAAGGCTTTGAAAGATCACTTCTTTCCTGACAATCGTTGTCAGCACATGACATTGTTTTCAGAGTTATCCCAATGTCGTATAAAAGAGGAAGAGTCGATAAATCTTTTCGCTGCCCGTACTCGGCAAATTTTCGAAAGAATTAAGGCTATAGACGCGAATTTCTCTGAAAATTATTTGATTTTTCAAATTTTGCGTCATTTGCCCTCAGAATTTGACAATATTTGTCAAGTTATTCTTAGAACTACTGCACAGGAATTCACATTTAATAAAGTAGTCAGCGAACTTATTGCCGAGGAATCGCGAATTCGACTAAAAGATGAGGATGATAAAATTATCGGCAGGGCTAACTTTGTAAAGAAACCGGGTAATTTTGACAAGAAAGGAGTAAAAGGGAAACTAATTTGTTTTAACTGTAATAAACCCGGCCACAAGCGGAATGTGTGTCAATATAAGAGGCTTGACAAGGACCTCGAACAACGTAACAGAAAGTCAAGATCACCAATCCGGAACAAGAGGAAGGCGAACAAGAAAACTGCGAGGTGCAGTTCCCCATCAGTGGAAAAGGAAGCATGTGAGTACCAGAACTTTTTCATTTCCGAAGTACATCTAAATGAAGTATCAGAAGACCCAAATGAATTTATTTTTGACACTGGTTCCACCCATCATTTCGTCAACATTCGTAGTGCGTTTGAGGACTTTAAACCATTACGAAACAAAGAAATGGCTGTAGCCGTTAGAAATGAAACTTTCCCCATTTTGGGGATGGGAACTGTGAAATTAAACTTTGATGATACTATCATTGTTTTAAAAGATGTAATGTACTCTCCTAATCTGCGTCAAAATTTGTTATCGGGTACTAAATTCGATAAGGGGGGTGCTAAGTTTGAAGGGGGAAACGGCTCCGTGACGATATCTGGTCGAAATGGATTTATATTTAGAGCAATTTTTAGAAATGGCATTTATTTTGTAAAACCTCAAATTTTGTATAATAAATCGTATCAAGAAAGTATAAAACCAAATAAAAGTAATGATCATTTCGAAAATGAGAAAATTGAATGCTCTAATGTAGAAAAATTAGAATTGTGGCATAGAAGGCTGGCACATATTAACACTGATAGTATCAGAAAGAGCGGTGAATTTGAGTGTGTCCATGGCCTGCCTAAATTCAAAAGTGTAAAAATAGATTGTGAAAATTGTAAAATTGGTAAATTTAAACGGTTTTCATTTAAACCAATAGGTAAAATACGGTCTAAATGTCCCCTTGAATTACTTCATGCTGATGTGTGGGGTCCATGTAATATTAAGGGAAATAAGGGGGAACGTTTTTATTTATCAATCATTGATGATTTTTCACGTAAATCTGCTTTGTATCCAATTAGTGAAAAGAGCAAAGTACCAGAAATTTTCATAAGGCACATAAAGCGTGCTGAAAGATTTTTAAATCTTAAAGTAAAAGCTGTTAGAACTGACAACGGGGGAGAATTCGTAAATAAAGTTTTTGACAATTATTGTTTGGATAACGGTATAAAACATGAGTTAACCAATATTTTCAGTCCAGAGATGAACGGTTTGGCCGAAGTGTACAATCGCTCAGCCGCTAATGCTGCAACAGTATTATTGGAAGAAAGCGGGCTAAGTAAAAGATTTTGGCCGGATGCTATGCTTTATTTCAACTATACTTGGAATAGGATTTGTCACTCAGGACAAACTAAAACACCTTTTGAGTTATATGGTGGACGTAAGCCAAGTGCTAGGCACGTCAAACCTTTCGGTGTTTTGTGTTATCTTGGAACACCCCGTCAGCAAAGACATAAACTTGATGTTAAAGCCAAAAAAGGTATATTTTTGGGCTATGCATTTAACACTAAGGGTTTTCGTATCTGGATTCCCGAAAGCGGAAAAATTTTTGAAAGTATAAATGTAAATTTTAATGAAAATGTTTATTACAAAGAAGCTTTTAAAAATATATCAGAGAGTGACTCTAGTGGAGCTGTGCTGGGTCCCTGTCTCAAATGGTCAAATATTCAATCAGATTCTGAAAATTCAGAAAATGAATCGAATTCCGAATCGGATAACGGAAGTGAAAGCCCGAGTACGCCGTCTAAATTCTTATCTTCTGATGAGAGTGAAAGCGAGACGAGCGGGGATGAATCAGATTCGAATTCTGACTTGAGTGAAAATGGGGAAAACCCACCACGCGCCCAGCTGCGTGAAACAGAATGGGTGAGGAAAGCAATCCCAAGGTCAGATAAATCTCGTACTGATATTTATTTTTATGAGAAACATTCTTCTAAACGATTGCGTTCTTTAAATGATGTTGAAAAATATTGTTCTAAAAATGCTATTTTGTTTAAGCCACATTTATTTGATTTTAATGGTAAAAATTTATATCAAGGTGAAATTTCTGATCAAACTGTTCATTTAAATTTATGTAACTTATGACTAGATGATGAAATTGTAATTCCTAAGAATTACAAACAGGTTCTTAAATCTAAGCAAAAGGACCAGTGGTTAGATTCAATGAGGGATGAATTAGAGGTATGCATTCTAGAAAAGTGTGGGATTTAACACCTTTGCCTGCAAATGAAAAACCAATCGGATCGAGATGGGTTTTCAATGTTAAAAGAGATGAATCGGGGAAAATTGTTAGATATCGTGGGAGACTTGTTGCTCAGGGATATGCACAATCCCCTGAATCGTACGATCAGACTTTTAGTCCGACGATTCATTTTTCATTGGTTCGATTTTTCTTTTCCTTGAAAATATCAGAAGGTTGGTTCGATTTGCAGTGCAATGTGAAAAATGCTTATTTATATGCACCTCTAAAAGAATGCATCTTTATGAGACAACCACCGGGTTTTGCAATAGAAGGGAAAGAAAATCTAGTTTGTAAGCTTAATAAAGCAATTTACGGTCTGCACCAGAGTGGCCGTATGTGGTTTTTTGAGATAAACAGTGTTTTATTGAAAATTGGTTTTCAGAAATTTGAAGAATGTAATTGTGTTTATATTTATAATTCATGTGTCATTTTATTGTTGTATGTTGACGATATTGTTTTGCTCGCACGGAAAGAAAAGAATTTAAATCATGTTTTAAATTTACTTAGGAAAAATTTTGACTTAAAAGTTCTCGGAAAAACGAAAAAACTGTTAGGTGTTGAATTTGAAAGAACTGAGAATGGTTTGAATTTGTTTCAAACTAAATATATCATTGAAGTTTTTGAAAAGTTCAAACATTTTAATTTTACGGTTTCATCATTGCCGATTTGTAAAGGTACTGTTTTTTCGAAATCGAATTGTCCTAATACAGAAAATGAAAAATTTGAAATGTCAAAGATTCCTTATCGTAATTTGTTGGGTTGTCTTTCTTTCATTGCGAGCAGAACGAGACCGGACATTTGTTATGCGGTCAATATCTTCAGTCAATTTCAAAGCAATCCTGGTGTCATTCATTGGAACGGTCTTTTAAAACTTCTGGGTTATGTTTTTCAAACAAAAGATTTAAAACTTAAATTAAATTGTAATAGAACCCAATTAATAGCTTTTTCTGACGCCGATTATGCAGCTAATCGAGATGATCGAACTTCACTCGGAGGGCAGTTAATTTTGTTGGATAATCCGCCGATTGAATGGCGAACCTTCAAGGAACGTTGTATTAGCCTTTCCACTATGGAAAGTGAGTTTGTGGCCCTTTGTGAAGTGTCTAAAGAGCTTATGTGGTTTGACCGTGTATTAAACGAATGTTTACGCTGGGGAATTGTTAGAAAAAGTAAAATTAAATCTGTAATGTACGTTGATAATCAATCGGCCATTGACTTTGTTAAATCTCCGATTGAAAATCACCGTACAAAACATATTGATGTAAAATTATTTTTTGTTCGTGATTTGATTCAACGGGACATTTTTACCGTAAAACATGTAGGTAGTAAATCCAATAGGGCCGATATTTTTACGAAGCCGCAGACCCGTTTTGAACTGAATCGTTTTTGTGAACAAATATTTTGTTAATTTTTAATGGTATGAAATTATTTAGTATAATAAATATAATGGGATATTAAAGTATAAATATTTTTGTAACAACTGAAATTCTTTTTCAAATTTCTCGTTGGTTTAATCTTTGAGATGGAGGAATTTGATTCAATGACAGGAGTTTATTTTTGGAAACCAAGCATTTTAAATAATTTTGTCATTGTGAAAAAAAAAATTTTTTTTGTAAAATCATTGTGCCCATCTATTTCAACGATACTGTTTCGAGTATTTTTGTCAATTACAGTTTGACAAGATAGTTTGCAGTGGAAATGTTAATCTTGGACTTACTATTTCCTTGGACTGTGGATCATCAATAGGCAAGAAGGACTTTTTTGAGAAAGGACTTCAATCAAATAAGCGGTGATGTATTGAGCTGCAGCTGCTGATGGATGATGTATTATGATGGATATATATCCATATTTGTTTATTGTTGAATTGTTGAATTTTTGTAAAAGATTAAGCCTGGCCCTTTGTGGATTTTTTTTTTGGGGGTTATTTTTGAATCTATTAAAATTGTATAAAAATTTAAAGTTTAATAACATTACTGAATGAGAAGGGGGGATATGATAGACATCGGTAAACGATATTTATCCGCGTTCTCATTCCTAATGTAATGTAATATAAAATTAACTTTATTCAAATTAGATTAACTTCTCAACTCTTTCGGCACGTGTAAAGTTTCAGTTTTAGGTTGGCATCCTTTGATGCCCAATCATATGCAAATGAGGCAAGTATAAATAGTGAACGATTCCAATCGTTCTCTCTCTCTTCTTTTGTGTTCGTCAGCCTCTTGTGAGTTAGGTCCGATAGGTGTTGGGGAGTTGCGAACTCCGCCTCCACTTATGGCCGGGTTTTATTCTTAAGAACTTAGTTTTGTTAGTTATATTTATTTTAGTTACTATGGACCAATAAATTTTTGGTAAGATTTTAACAAGTTTCCAATGTTCATTTCTTCACATTAACATTTGATTCTGCACTTTCCACTGTGTGATATTATCTCTGCTTGTATAAGCATGTAACATTGTTGACTGACTTACGAAATTTAGCCCTTCGGCTTTTCGTTTAAACATCGTAAGTGATCAAAAACGAGGGGGGGAAGGGGGTCAAATGGCACAAAAGGCACATCAGTAGGGCACAAGGAATGTGTGTGCGAAATTTCAGCTTGATTCCTTTTTTCGTTTGGGCTGTAGCCCTGTCGAAGAAAGCGAAAGCTTTCTGGAACAGCGATTTTGTAACTTTAATACCTCCTCCCCCTGATGGTCCAGGGGATTGTATTTTGGTTTACGGCATCAGGGGGCCACTAGAAATTGAGTGTACGAAAAATCAACTCCGGGGGTCTTCATGGGGCTGAGATACAGAGGGGTGAAAAACCCAAAAAACCCCAATTCGTTCTGTCGCGTAATCTTGTTTTTGGTCGCTTTATTTTCTTCCGTCTTTGGCGGTGGTTGGCTGCTGACGCTTGGTTTCCTTGGCGGGGCGCCCGTGATTTAGTTATATAGCCAAATTTTCATTTTGAGTCGCCATTGTATTCAGGATATGGAATTTATTGAGAACAAGATGGCACACTGCACCAAACGATTCTATTGGTGCTACGCTGAAAGATTGCGTGGAGAAATGCAGCGAATTGGCTGGAGACGTGTTCTTGTTTTCATAAAAAATAAAATTCATGGACAAATTGAAGACTCAAAATGAAAATATCGCTACATAGCTAAATTAAATGGTTTTTCTGGCCACTTGCTGCTAAATAAAATGTTGAATTTTCAGGTCTACCTTTACATACAGAGTTCCCTATAAATCTTCATTTTTATTCAAATGCCTATAAAACCTGTTACACAAAAAACTGGAAGCTCTTCTTTTCAGGGAATATAGTGCTAATAAAGGGTAAAAAAATGAAAATTTTTAAAATTGGTATTGAGAAAAAAAAAAGATTGATTTTTTTTTTCAAAAAATTGTAGAAAGAAAACTGAAACATAATTCAAAATGTTGCATTTTTTTTAAACAAGCATAAATAACCTTTTAAATAAAACGAACCACAACAAAATATGCTGTTACATTCCTGAGATAATGTAATTATGTAATGTAAAGATTTTGTCGAAAATTGCAAGTGAGAAATGATGACAGGACCGCAATCTTTAGCAGCCTGTATCTCGGTCCAAGAATTTGTTTGTGCAAAATCAAAAAACACTTATTTTTTTACGTTATTTTAACATGTAATATAAATTAAAAAAAAAAAAAAAAAAATCTGAGATCATCAAGCTAAGTCTCTGGTTGAATTGACATAGAAATGTCCTGTAAGAAATTCAATGATAAATAAAGTAAAATTTCAGAATGCAAAAACTAACCTCTTTTGGCATAGAAAGCCAAGCCCCTAATTTTGAATGGGCATCATGCAAGCAGAGTAAAGAGGGAAGAAATCTCCAATTTTGCATATTTATTTCAGCTTCAAGTAACTTCATTAATATTTCACACTCAAAGCTATAACAGAAACATCTGGTGACTGTTTTGAAGTTAGATTATACAAAATGCAAAATTTCATGAGGAATAATAAAAACTAGGGGGCTATCGCCCCCTGCTCGCTAACGCTCGCCAACCCCCGGAACTGCTTACGCAGTTCCTTCGGATCGCTTCGCGATCCGAGCTCGCTACGCTCGCTCACCGGTCACCAAATATTGGTCTAGTTTTATCTTTATCTTAAAAAGTAGTTTTTCTTTTCTTAATATGAATATCATAACACTTATTATTTTCATACATTTAAAAGGGGAAAATTACTTTGACATGCAACTCATGCAGTGGATTATTATAAAGCAAAAGTTTGCAATTTCATTATCTTTTGAGAGAAGTATGCAAAGGGATATTTTTGTACTAAATTTACAAACATAATATAATCTTTCTTTCCTACATTTTCTGAATGCAAAAGAAATTGCAGTGAAAAAAAACCCTACAATGTTAACACACTTAAAACCATTTCATGGTCATTAAGTATACTATGTTTAGTGTCAAAATATGTGTATATATATGTTTCAAAATGTCTAACAGTTGCAAAGAGCAAGCAACTTTTGACATTCTCTGAAAGCAGCGATTTAGTCAAAAAATGTTAGAATGAGTGTTTTAAGAGTCAAGAAACCAAATCCAGTGGCACGACAGCTTATGAGGGCCAAGGCCTACTGTACCCATCTCACTCCTTCTGACCAAGCGCTCTGGTGTGCTAGGCAGATATTTTCGTTTAAGAGGTCAGCCTAATGCGGAACCCCCTGGGTTTAGTTCCCAAGCATACTTGGTACTTATTTTATTGACCCACTGAAGGAATGAACAGCTGAATCAATCATGCCCAACCCGGAGATCGAACCCGAACCTGCAGTGTGGAAGGGCTACCTCTGGGCTTCAGAACACTTGAATATAATTTACGAAGAAGAGAGCAGTGGGCTATGGAGTCTTTAAATGAAAGATCTAAACTCAGATTGGTCAGAAATGCTGCCGATACGCTAAGGTGCACAAATTTACACCGTCTTCAAATCGAGAGAATTTTGCAAGTGTTTCCGAATACATTTACGGACTAATCATGCACTTTACTGGAAAAAAAGGGTTGACCTAAGACTGATAATTGTAAAACTGGAGAAAAATATTATTGTACCAAAAAAAATTATTGATTATTATATAACACTAATATTTGTCATACCTCGGACATCATTTATTTCATTCGATAGCAATATGCCTTTTAAATTCAAACGTAAACAATTTCCTCTTAGATTAGCCTTCCTAATAACTATAAATAAAACAGAGGGTCAAAATGATTTTGTGAAAACATATTAGCAGTAAAATCAGGTTTCCCGATTCAATTTGTTGCTTTACTTTGCCACTGTGGCTCAGTTCTTAACATCAATGCCATTGCAAAAGTATGTGAAATGTTTTGCTCTTCCGGTCTTCAAGATTCAATTTGTTGTTTTACTTTGTCATTGTTGTTCAGTTCTTAATTTCAATGCATTGCAAAACTAAGCGACATGTTTTGCAATGAGAATTATCCAATAAATTCATTTAGTCTATGTGGAATAACATAGTACAGTGAAGCACGGTTTATACGTTTCTCTTCTATTCATTTTTATCAATTATACGTTTTTTAAATTGTCCCTGGAGGGTCTAATATATATTTTCTTTACCAATTATACATTTTTTCATTTGTACGCTTTTTTCATAGTCCCTTCAAAAACGTATAAGCGGTGCTTCACTGTATATAAAAAATTTGTTTGGAAAAAAAAATTCAGTATTTACAGGTTGCAGTTAGTTAAGCTTGACCACGAAAAGAAGGCGGATGACCTTTAAGGGAAACATCATTTGTAATAGGTAGAATCTTCCAGAAAGCACCAAAGAGTAAGAGGCATGGTCTCGCTAATCCTATCTATTCCAAAATAATAACAAACAACCTATTACAAATGATGTTTTTGCATTAAGGTCATCAACCTTCTTTTCATGGTAAGCTATAGCAGGGCTGTGGAGTCGGACTGGTTTTATGGTAAAGGAGTCGGAGTCGAAGGTTTAAAATTTCAAGAGACGGAGTCAGTAGGATTTTCTATCAAAATTCGCAGCTCTCCCAATATTTGAGGAGTCACAGCCGGAGTCAGACTAATTTTGGGTAAAGGAGTCATAGTCTCTAAAAATCCTGTAGTCGGAGTAAGACATTTTCCTCCAACTCTGCAGCCCTCGTAAGTAGGGAACTTTATTTTTTGTAAGCACTATGGTTAAGGGCAATTTACCTTTTGACATCAACATTAACTTTGCAAAGGATTTTTTTTAAAAAAAAGAAGAAAATCATAATACTTCTCTGGATACACAATAGAAAATTTCTGGGTTTTCAGATACTATGACTTTTGAATGCCTTACATATGACATGTCTGTAACTGAAAAGTGGTTTTGTCAAACTAAAAAAAATTTATCAAAAGTTTGACTCTGTGCGTTATTTATAGTTATTAGGAAGGCTAATCTAACAGGAAATTGTTCACGTTTGAATTTAAAAGGCACGTTAGTATCGGATAAAATAAGTGGTATTCGAGGATATAAGTATCAGTGTTATTATTGGCATTTTTTTTAAAAATAAAATAATATTTTTCTCCAGTTTCATTACTATCACTGTCATTTCAACTCTTTTCTCCAGTAAAGTGCATGATTATACCGGAAATATGTTTGAAAACACTTACACAGAAATCACTCGATTTGCAATTCCCGGTTCACGGCGTGCGTTTGCGCGTCTAATCCTATCGGCAGCATTTCTTACCGCTCAGCGTTTAAATCTTTCATCTAGAGACTCCCAAGCACACTGCTTTCTTCTTTGTAAATTATATTCAAGTGATCAAAAACACTCATTCAAAACTCAAAATTCTAACGCTAGACATCTAACGCTAGAAGCGAGTCGGCAGCACTTGTAAACAACGATCGTAAACAAAGCGGATCGTTGCCAACGGAGAGAAAGAAATAAAGGCTCGTTTTGCGCCACGCATAAGCGTTTTATATATATAGATTGTGATAAATTATAAAGCAGGAGATGAATTGCAAAGAAGGGCTCTCCCACCTTTGCATAAAACATTAAACAAAAAACCATAAAGCAAAAAAAAAAAAATCATAAAAGCTTTTACATCAACCTTTCCTCTACAGCTGACACCAAGAGTGTTTGATGCCCCAGTTATATCTATTTGAATTGAAATACCAGAAAATTCTGAACACAGAATCCATACCAATGCATAGAACAAAAAATGTTTTCAGATGTGTTACTTCTAAGTAACATAAAAAACAATTTTTACTTAGTACACAGGATGCACCACAGCAATAGAGAAAAGGTGAAAAATATTTTCAATATATTTTAAACACTGTACCTAAATGATTGTTTTACTGAAGACAACATAGGATGATGGAAAAGCTTTGCATTAGATTTGACAATCTCTGTGATGCCATTTAATAAAATATCATACTTCATAAAGCGTGTTGAACTCATAGAAAACATTTTTTCATAGCTATTGACTGAATCAAGGAAATTAAAACAAGTAGAAGTAATATTTTTTAAAAAACAAAGCATATTTCATTTTCTATTAGTTATTTGGTTTTTGATACTATTGTACTGACCATAACCTTATGCAAAATAACCCTAATAAAATAACACTTCCTTTATAAAAGTTTAAGACAAATAGCTAGTTTTCCAATGCTAACTGATGAGGTGGGATGCATGTGACCACAACAATTATATTTCTTGCACGCTCTACAAAACTTAATGAATTAAAGTAGGAATCTGGAAAGGTTCTGATGATTTTTGAATTATTTATTTAAATAAACACGATTGAAACAGTGACAAACTTTAACATTTAAGTGACAAACATAAACATATAAAGCCATATCGTCGTATCAGAGCAACAGTAAGATAACTAATCCCATAAATAACACTAAGATATCTTACAATTTCTCTGATGCGACAATATATGTAAACATAGCAAAACGTTTGAAAACATAAGTCCAAGTCTTCTGGGATGTAAGCCACCCCACCTAACCAGCTAATGGTTAACACATTTCTTAACTTTTGTAGATCATTTTGTTAGATTCCTTTCTTTCCAGTAGTTCATTACAGATTTGTAGGCACTATAATGAATAGTCACTGCAATGGGTAAACAAACATTCACCTACAGTTTGCAGAAACAGAACCATGATAATTATTTCATATTAACCAGATTTCATCTTCTCTGAAAAATTACAAAGTGATTAACTCACGGTCATAAATGAGTATTTCATGTTTAGCAACTAAGCATTAACTAGGTTTGATTGAATTAAGTTTTAATAGTTTCAAGTTTTCAGCGTTGAATACATCTTTGTACTAAAATTTATTTTGAATTGCCATAGCATTATCTAATTACTGATATAAGTTCATTTGAGGGGTGATAGCGGACTCAGGTAAAATTTTTTGAAAACTGAAAATTTCCAAAATTATGAGGAAGCTCGACCCTCACCCCCCTCCATAAAAAACTCTTCAAATAAGCATACAAAAATCATTAAAGAAAACTATTTTGAAAGTTTTCTTTAAGAATAATTTTTTAGTTTTAGATTGTGTTGTAAGCTCAAAATTTTCGGAAACCGCAACCCAAAAATATCTGAATGCTTGGAAATTTTGGATCACAAACACTCCTGGTTCACTAGTAATTTTATAAGCAGTTTGTCAACAGTATGAGACTTCTTTTTCATTAATTAATTTATTGTTCATTAGGTAAAATTGCATGCCTGTGCAGTTATAGGGTTCAACTCTAACTAGTACATATAAAGTATATGCTTATATTTGTAATTTAACTTGCTTACAAAACTGGGTTTTATTACATTAACTTTTTAATTTCTTCACATTTGAATAGAGATAGATCTAAAAGTGATTCTAAACACTATTAAAGTGTAATTTTCAAATTAAAACCCATAAGATGTAATAATTAAAGCATTCAGATAAATAGTATAAAAGTTTAAAATTAAAAAATCATGTTTTTGTGGTGTGATTTTTTTAAAAAAAACTCAGAGCAGCATTTCTTAATCAGTGCCCTATTTGACAACTCCACTTAAATTTAGCATTCTGATACAATTAAATTCAACTTGATAACAAAGATCACAATAAGTTTTTTTTTCTTTAATTTTGTAATGAAAATGTTGAATGAGTTTTATAGATAATCTTTTTCCACAAAGGATACAATTCCATAGTCTTCAATCGAGCCCGTACATAAGTCAACAGTTGACCACACAAATGGCTAGCTAGATTTTCCAGAATGTCTTCACCCAAATACGATTGTATGCTGCCCCTCACAGAACTTCCAATGCTAATGGAACTTGGAACAGAACCAGAAACTTCACTGCAGGCACTGATTGGAGAGGGGGAAGGCAGAGCAGTTGGAGGGGAAGGGGTGCGACAAGAAGATGTAGGAGACATTGTTGGAGTAGAGACAGGAGTAATGTAATGCTTTTCCTCAAGTCGTTGAAATTCATTTAAAAGACTTTCATACATGGACTTAAGAGAACTCTGAAATAGACATGAAGGTTATGAAATATTGAGGTAAATGAATGAAATGAAAGAATTACAACATAAACAACTATGTTTAAGTCATTGAAAAAAAAAGGAATCCCATTTCAACAGAATTTTTTGCTTTTTTTAGAAATATTAAATAAATCAATTCCAATTTTTAAAAATGAATAGCCCTTCAAACAAGATAATATTTTCAGAAGGTTACCGCCCTGTAGCCAGTGCTAAGGCAGAAATACATGAAATACACCGCCAGCTCAGTCATT
This sequence comes from Uloborus diversus, assembly GCF_026930045.1. Classification (NCBI taxonomy): domain Eukaryota; kingdom Metazoa; phylum Arthropoda; class Arachnida; order Araneae; family Uloboridae; genus Uloborus; species Uloborus diversus. Next base: position 55,911,077 of record NC_072739.1, on the reverse strand, counting down.
CCAGCCGAGGACTGCAGTTTCGTGCTTATTAGCACTCATCCCGGCATAGGAAGTGACTGAGCTGGAAGCGGAAAACCTCTTAAGGAAGCCGAGAGTGCCAAACAAACTGGTAGGTAAGAGGTAAGAGGTTTTCCACCTCCAGAGCTCAGTCACTTCCTATGCCGGGCTGATGAGTGCTAATAAGCACAAAACTGCAGTCCTCGGCTAGAAATGACTGAGCTAGCGGTGTATTTCATGTAAAATAATAATTATTCAATCAAGTCAGGAAAAACTCCACAGGTCTTTTCTTATTACTTGGAAAATAATAAGTAAATTAATGCTATCAGAGAACCTCCAAACAAACCCCAGCAAAAAAAAAAAAAAAAAATTCAAAATAGAGCAAATATAAATTTGATTTTGAATACTTACATCTTTTCTTAAGAAACCTTTTGGTCCTAGAAAAACCAAGTTGGCATAATTCTTTTCAGCAGTAGCTAACTGAGCAAATGCAGACAGAGCTGAACTAAAGAAAGGTGCAACACTGTGATTTTTTACTGCAGCTTCACGCTCTTTTTCCTAAATAGTGCAAAACAAAACCAAGTTTAAAGCACTTAAAAACACTTATGTTTAGTTACAACCATAAAATCATGTACAATGAGTTCATTCCTGAAAAAAGGATTTAAACTGACTAAGTAAAATTTCTACAGGAACATTTACATCAAAAACCACATAACAAAGGCTGAGGCTGGGGGTTGCTCTTCAAAAATGGCAAGCTTAATTTTTGTTTCACAATGAAAACGCAACATGACTCAGACTTAACCGAGTAACGCACGACATACCAAAAAGAGAAAAGTTAGGTCAGCAAACAAAATGTATCCTTGAACAAGAAGTACTATCACATATGTGATATAGTAATCACATATATTTTCATTGATTCGCGTTTTTATTTCATGTGTTCGGATTTTTATTTAATGGCGTCGTTTCCGAGTTTTTGGCGGCCATGTTTTTCCTTCTTCCTCCCGCGATGTGTTGTCTCCCGCCTCTTTCGCTCATTGGCCGTAGGCGTGGTCTAGTAGGCGATGTCATTTTCCCGCGTTCCCATTCGTTGCGCTAAGTGACGCCGCGTATGGATATCTGTTTTTCACACCGCGTGGGTTTTTAGCTGATGTCTCAAAAAAATTTCGTAGTGAGTCGTGTGCTAGCCGTGATACGTGACGGAGCGTTGGGTAGTTAGGAGCGAGGACGCTTGACCTGTGAATGGGTCGTATGCAATGGCGACGACTGCGATGCAAAATCTTGATGCATCGGCATATAAAAGGATGTAAATTGTAAAATAATTGCACAGGAGCCTTAGAGCCCGGTTTCTCTAAAAAAAATGATAGTTTAGTTATGAATGAAATCCTGTATTTAATCAAGATTTTCTAAAAAAAAAGATTGAAAAATGTTTGCGTCCATGTGGAAGTAGCTCCGATCATGCACGGATGAAAACCCTTTCCTTTTTACATGATGATCACTGCATATGATCAGAAAGGGCTGGTGATGCACCTGTAGCTGGTAAGATCAGGATAGTGAAAGCGGTACGCGCAGTCGACATGAATTTAGTTCTGATTCCCGCTGCGCCATTTTCTTCCCGAGTAAATGAGATTTCTCAGTCATCGCCATGGTATAGCGGCCAGCTCCATGTGGTTTTACATCATCTTCCTCGCTGATGTCTCTATGATGAGTTCTTTCGCTACAACAACAGGCCGCGCCTTTTTTTAGCCTCCCCATGTACGATGCACATCCCTCTGCTGTGACAACGTAGTTCTCTGCAATAGACTGGACTGTGAACTTAACTTACCTAAATTTTTCATATTTTAATCTTTTATATTCCCTTCCATATTTTGATTACTCCGCGGGAGCTCCCTAGGATCTTGGTATTCGTCGTGTAAGTGATGATCTTCGGAATAAATTTTCACATGTGACGCGAAATGAGTTGTGCTTATTGTGTCTCCACTACATTGGGGTAAGTCAAGCTTTTTCTCCGTGTTCCATGTAGGCACCAAACATTGAGACGTCCTGGAGTTTTGCGGAAACACTTAAAATATGATCGGCCTAAATTTTTTTCCTCATTTTGTTTTTTTTATTTAAGTTGGTGGTTCATGTTTTCTAACAAATTCGAAAGAATAAACCACTTTTCCACCACAACATATATAGTACATAATATTTTTTTAAAAAACCTCACATAGTCAAAGAGATCAGGGACGCAAGAAGTTACTATTTTTCTGAGTAACTAAATGTATGGGATAGAATAGAGTAAGCATGCACTCTGAACACAGGCATAGCTTATGCCGATGGCCAATTTACAACTAGCAGGTGTTAAGTACATGCAAAAAAAAAAAAAAAACTACTTATTTTCTGCGCGATCTCAAGTGACTCCCTATCCAACTATCCTTTATTTGGAGGAAATTTTATAGAGGTGTAGACGTGAATTTGAAACCAACGAATGCAAATTTTCAACTTCCAAGATCCAAATCCTGAAGATCTAGGATGCTTTAAATAAAGGTCTCCAAAATGGCAGAACAGCTTCGTGAAATGACTTGATATGTGAGTGTGTGTGTTTAGGCTCGACTTGTAAAAAAATGTACGAGGTTAGATTGAAAAGTAAGGTCTCCAACGACGCCATTTCCAAATGCGAGTTGCTAGGCAAAATGTGACAACAGAGCTGCATTCATTGGGTAGGGGTTTTGCAGTTTCAAAAAAGTGATTTTTTCTTTTTTATTCGTCTTATACATTTCAATAATACATTGCCAAAATTTTAAGTTGTTTCAAGCAAAATTTTCATAGTTATCAAGTATTCAGTCTCCGCTCTTTCAAACTGTAGCTTGGACAGCTGCCGAAGAATGCAGCTGTTCTGACAGCTGCTCGGAATGTCTGTGCTGCTTGCTTGGGTTTAGTTAAATATAACATAAATAAATTATGAAAAAAAAAGGCTAAGGAAATCGAAGCTGCTACAGGGAGTTTTCTATGGAGCTGGAATTGATGCCTTTTATAGCCTCTAAAACTTTAAATGAGTTTTTCTCAAAACCAGTTTTTCAAAGTGTGTTCACACGCATTTTAAAACTAATTGACTGATCTACTTCAAATTATGTACACACATTCTGCAGATAAAAAACCTTGCCCCTAAGTTGAGTGTTAATAAAAAAAATACATTTAAAAAAGCCAAACAAAAAAAAAAAAAAAAACTAACAAAATAGCGGAATTTTTTGTGAAAAATAGCACTTTTAACTTCAAATGGCTGCCAAAATTTTTTAAAGTCAAACAAAAAAAATATCTGAGAATGTAGGGGGAATGATAAATTAATACTTTGACCAAATTTAAATAGAATTTGATTTCAGATAAATAACAGCTGAGATACAGTGAACACCGCAAATCATCTTTCTCCAAAGGTGCTCTGGGAAAAGCTCTGTAAACGGTTTGTCTGTGGATATTTTTTGATCAAAAATTTATACAATATTCTTAAAACCATACATAATAATGCTCAAAAGGTTTTAATAAATTTAATAAAACCATTTTCTAAAAAAAAAACTGTAAAACAATGAATTTTTTGTCACTGAAAACCTTACCCCCTTTTAATATAGTGGAAGCTCTTAATGGAGAGTGTGGCTTCTTCTCCATGCAGAACATTATCTCGGAGGTCCTTGGTTACAACAAGGTGGCTGCCAGGTAGGTCCCTAGGCAGTTTACCAATGAACAGAAGAAGAAGCGCATGAAATGTGCCAGAATTTCTGGATTTGATCGCCACTAAAGATGAAAGGTGGGCACATCATTTCACACCGGAAACGAAGGTGCAGTTAAAACCAGGGTTGGCAAGTTTCTGCCGAGGTGGTTAAAACCACTGGTAGAAACCGGTTAAAACCGGCATGGCAAAAACCCATTTCTGCCACATTTGTGGCAGAAACTGGCAAAAACTCAAAAAATGACATAAAAGAAATCTTTGATACCCAATAGGAATTTAGCACAGAAAAATAATGAAATGTTAGCCAAAGCACAATTTAATTACAATATCATTAAAAATCAAACATTACGTTTTTTGCACTCTGCAGCTGTCTCTACGAAAAGGTGGATTGAAAATATAAATGATTTCTTAATTTAATATGAATAGAGGAGAAAAAACAGAATTTTCTCGCAACAGAAGAAGTACTAGATGGCAATGCCATCATGGAGCCAGCAAAGATTCATGAAACTTTCATCAATTGTATATATTTTTAAACTGATCCACTATGTAGTAACTGGGGTGGTTTTAAAATATGACTGGAAAAATAAGTTTTTGGAAATAGAGTCAATTTGTTTTGTAAAAATGTGATATTAGGTATAAAATCGAGGTTACTATCGGGAAGTAAAATTCTGGCATTTTCTTCTTGAGCACATGATAATTTTAATCCCAAGCATTTTAGACGACACGTATAAGCTAGCAAATGACAACCAGTAACTGCCTGTTTAAATCTGTATGTCACTTCTTTTTCTTAAGTGCCCTGAAGATTCTTGTCCTTTAGATTAATCCAAATGTTACGAGCATCTGCAGTTAAACAGTTCTCTTTCTGATCAAACTAAATCAAGGACAAAGAGTTTTATTTTTTACAATGATGAAATGGAATTATTTTTTAGTTTACTTAAACAAATATCATTTTGTAATTACTTGAATTAATAAAGATGCTTTTTAATTTTTGCCAATTTCTGCCGGTTTTTACCGGTTATAACCAGTTTCTGCCACCGGCAGGGCAGAAACCAGTTTCTGCCGGCAGAAAGCCAACCCTGGTTAAAACAATAGCGTCAACCGACTTTGCCGAAAACAAAAAAGTTCAAGACAGAGAAGTCAGCGGGAAATGTTATGGCGACCGGAAGGGGGGTTCTTCTGGTGGACTTGATGCTGAAAGGAACTATCAACTCAGACAGATACTGGGAGATTCACAAAAAACTTAGGCGAGCCATCCAAAACAAAAGAACGGGTATGCTCACCAAAGGAGTGTGTTTGTTGCATGACAATGCTCATCCACATGTGTCCCGTCAAACAACCAGCCAACTTGATGGATTCAGCTGGAATATCATTAAGCACCCCCCTTACAGTCTGGACGTTGCCCCAGCTACTACCACATGTTTCCCGCTCTCGAAACACACCTAGGGAGACAGAAATTCAGCTCAGATGAGGAAGTGGAAGATACGGTCAAAACTTGGCTTTGCGACGCAGGGGGAGAGTGGTATGAAGCTGGCATAAAAAAACTGGTTAAACAGGATGCAGAAAGTTGATTGAATGATTGATTGTCAAGGAGACCATGTAGAAAAATAGCAAAATGTTCAACCTTTCCAACCATGTATGTAAAGTTGTGAATAAATTTGATTTCCCATGAAAAAAGAAAAAAAGGGGATTTTACTTTTCAATGTACCCTACCTAAAATTTTAGAAGCTTAAAGTAATTTAGATGGTTAATACATTCTAATATTTTTGCGAGTTTAATCTCAGCTTTCGTGTAGCACGTTCAGAAATGCTCGACAAAATGCAGAGGAGAAATGTTTTCCTGGGTTTTAGGCTGCCATAAATTCTGAAAAAATTATTCAAAAGCTCATATTTTATAATTCTACTGTCAATATAGTACTTGTTTTTGATGGGTTACAGTTGCAGAGCAGAAAATTGTCCTTAAAGAAAACTATTCAGTTTGAAGTTTAAATACATAAAAAGTTACACCCTGTTATACTTATTTTTCCAGTTTGAAAAAGAGCTTGACCCAAGGGTCTTGAAATCCTTTTATTGCTCACTACCTTGCAAAGTTTTGGAAAAAATGATGGAACACCAAACCCTATTGATTATGAAACTAACATTCCAGAAACACCGCAGTTCTGTTTTGTAGACAAACAAAAATTTCAAAAAGATAACTAGCATGAATGACAACAGTGATGTTGTAAACATAATTATGAAGGAATCCTTTATTTATGAAATTAAATTTAAATTACAAACTAAAAGCAAACAAAAAGTGTTAGATGGATTATAACTTTCCTTTCCATCAGTTTAGTAAGAAAAGTTCAGATTTCAGTAAAGCTGGCTGCAAAAAATGGGATTTTTTTTTGTTTTCAAAGCAGTGAGATGGGGGTCTTTTATAGTTATTGCATGCTGTTTTCTCAAGAAAGGAATTGGGATAGGATCTCACTAAAACTTAAGTACTTAGGCTGTAAAGCCGTTTTATAAATGGAAAAACACTATTGAAAGAAATATTAATCTCAATGAAAGATGTTTCACTTTCTCGGGATGCGAAAAGTTCATCTGAAATTATTTGGACTGTTTGAAGAATATCAGGATCACTGCTACTTTAATTGGTCAGTCATTCAATGAAGCATTTGTAATGCCAGGGTTTAATAATGGTCTGCAAGCCATTGTTCAAAGATCCCATCCACTTGCAAAGTACATACACTATATGTATAAATTAAACTTAGTTTTGGTAGCTGCTTGCGATTGTAACGATTTGTCTTGCAGCTGTTTAATATGATGCAAGCTTTATACAATTTTTTCTCAAACCCCGAGTGAAATGTTCTTTTTATTAATTTACAAAAAAAAATTGAAAATTGAGGCAAATGATAAGAAAGAACATATTTGGTCTATAGTAAAACAGTCTGACATGTGATGGTCATGTAGAGCTTCAGCCGTTTCTACTGTTGAAGATATGTTTCAGCCTATTATTGGAGTTTTGTTGATGTTTGCAAACAATTTGAGATATTCGAGATCACCAGAAACAAAGTGTTTACTTGCACCCATCTTATCTATAGATTTCACCTGTTTCTTACCTTTCTTGGAGACATAGACGTACTTGAATGTATTAAGTAAAGCCCTACAGGAAGAAGAAAACAGAATTGCATTGTGCTTTTCACCTATTAAAGGAGCAATCAAAGTTCTAAGAGAGCTGGAGAAACAAGGAGAAGTGGGATGAAATTTGGATTAAAATTCAAAAGCTTGGACAAGAAAATGGTATTCAAATTCTGATCCTGAGCAATAATGACAGTACTACTGATACCAGTGTACTTCAGCTCGGTAAACAGCGGAGAACACTTTCTACTAGATTTGACAGCTATTTTTTATGACACCAGTTGGTCACATGCATACTGATATTATAGAAGAGAATATCAACAAAGAAAAAGGCTCAGCAGGTGGTGCACACAGTTAAAGCTTCTTTACTCAGAATTTTTTTTTTTTTAAATCTACTTCTAACCTTAGTATCAATACTGCTTGCAGAAATGAATAGGAGATTTCCGGAGGATAGATTAAAACTAGCAACTCCTAGATAACAATTTCTGCTTCTTAATGTTGAAAATCGTATGTTCTTCATTAACAGCTACCTAGTACCAAATATTAACACAAGAGCTTTAAAAGCGGAAATGGATATTTCAAAATTGGCCATCCAAGGGGAAAAATGACAGTAACAATGTTTGATAGATCTTCAAAATTGTTCTTTAAAGAGATTGTGCCAGTTTTGACAGAAAGCACCACAAAGGAAGTAAACCCTAATTTGTACAGGATAATGTGCATAGCTTACACATTACCTTCTAATAGTGCAACTTGTGAAAGAACCTTTTCAGCTATGTGGAGAATCTATAACTGGCTACAATCTACAATGAAACAGGAAAGACTATCAGATTTGATTGTTCTGTTTTCATAAAGTGGTTTAACCAAGAAACTTGGCAAATAGTCTAATTTTAGTGTAGTGTGGCTTTTACTTGTATACATTTACATTTCTTTTAACCCAGTTCAGAATTTTAAATTTTTATATATATTAACATAAATCAAAGATTGTAGATTCAAGATGGCCGATTTCAATGGGTCACTCCTAAGTTGTTATTTGAAGATTGAAAGTGCAATTAATTCCAAGAATAATATGAATCAACAGCTACGGGAGGAGGCCAGAAATGCAGTTAATGAACTGAAGTTTTTGATTCCAATGAACTTCGAATGTGTTAAAGCACATGCTCATCGTAAAGCATGTAAAGAAAGCTTACATGAGTTTTTTGATTTAAAGAAACCTTCTTTTGCCAGTGTTGTGGCCTCATCTGGAGATTGTGCCTCAGTTGCTTCATCAAAATCCACCGACCTTGCTGCAGCTAATGAACGACCTGACATCCCCTTGATTAACAGGAAATCAAAGTTTAAAATCATAATAAATGGAGCTAATAAGTGCACAAGCTTGAAAATTATCCCTAAATTACCTAAAAGGAAGGCTGTATTTTTGTCCAGATTAAGTCTGGAATCTTCACCAAAGGTAGTTCTTGATTTTTTGGCTCCACTGAAATTGGATCATATCCAATGCAAGAAACTAATTTCTAGGTATGGCTCTTATTCATCTTTTTACATTGAGGTTTGCGAAAAGGATTATGAACGTTTAATGAATCTAAAGGTATGGACTGAGGGTTGCCTGAGAATTTTTTGGTCGTTTGAGAATGGAGCATGTTATACAGGACGCTGATACTAATTGTGAGAATGAGTCTCCCAATTCCAACACTAATGATAAATGACTCAATATTTATTATCAAAATGTCTGTGGCTTGAGAACTAAACTTTCTGATATGTTAAGCTCTGTTTCTTCCAAAGATTTTGATATAATTCGTCATACTGAAACTTGGCTTTGTGAAGATATTGATTCTGCTGACTTATTTGACAATATACTGTTTTCAGAAAATATCGTGATTTTGTGGCTAATGACTGTACGCGGGGTGGTGGTGTAATTATTGCTATCAAGAACTGTTTTTCTACTGCTAACATTGACATGCTGGACTTAAACTTTGAATCTTTGTGGATATCTGCAAATTTGAGATTTTGCCGTAAATTGCTTTTGTGCGTTATTTATTGTCCGCTTGGTTTTAATAATGAAAAATATCTTCAGTTTTTTGACTGTTTTGATCGTTTTAGTTCTTTTGATAATATTTTTATCTGTGGTGATTTTAACCTGCACAACATTGATAATCTTGAAATTGTTCCTTTTATGAATTCTTCTGTTTGAAATTTATTTAATTTTATGAATCTGCATGATCTTAAACAATTAAATAATGTTCTCAATTATAATCAAAAATACAAGAGATTTTCAAAAATATAATATAAATATTGTAATATATTGTTGTGCGAGTCAAAAATTAAAATGATTAAGTTCTTGTAATTAAGATTTTAAAAAGTAATTGAGACCTATTAATTGTTAGGGAATTATTTATTCAATTCTAAGTTTAGTTTTAATTTAAATGTTTCGAACAAGTCAAATGCATGAAGGACAAAGTGAATAGTTAATTTCATTACTATTCATTTACTATTTAATTTATTTATTTATTCAATTTTTTGGAAATACCTTAACTAATGTATTTTATTTTATTGTTTCATCCATTATTCATTTATTCATTCTTTCTTTTATTTACAATTTGTCCATTTTGACACAAAGTAAATTACCTTAAATATGTTACTTTGTTCCACATTCCCCTACATAATTTCTTCAAAAGTCTTTTGTAACTACTGTTTTAAATGTGTTTGACAACATTACTACTATTGTAAAAAAAAAACTGTATTTGTATGGAGCTTTGCAATATTTTATGTTCCTTTAATTCTTTTTAGAAAAAAAAGTCACGTTAATAAATTCATATTGTCATACTTCTTTTTGAGCAAAGGTTGCAAAGTTAATATCCACATCATATTAAGAATAAGAGCTGAAAAAAAAGATTTGAAAGAATTCGAAAACAAAAAAAGAAAAAGATAATAATTTCAACATTGAATAAACACATATCTTAAATTATTTATTATTCAGTCCAGTACTACAGAAAAATTATATACTGCGTAATTAGGTATTTATTGGTAGGATATAACAATTTCTTTCACTTAGAAACAACAATGGTTAATAAAGTCCAAGAAAAAGAAACTTTTATAATCTACTTTATCAAACATCCAATAAACTGTTTCAAGTCCTTGCACATTATTTCAGTAAACAGTGCTATAAAATCTGCTCTAAAATCAACTAAAAACCAACAATTTTAAGGTAAATTTTCTGAAGGAAGGCCCTAGACCTATTTGTCCGTAAAATATTCCCTCAAACCTCCAACATTCTCGTACCTCCAGAATCCGCAGCCTAAATCCGCCTATGGTATTAACACAGTTAAGTACTCGAATGAAGAATTTTTGCGTAACTTGCACATGTTGTGAGGAGTTGAAAAATCTCAAAGAATGAAATGGTGTTAGTGTTTTGATGGAATTAACACTTATTGTCGGTAAATAGGATTTAAGATCCTTAGGATTGGATTTAATCCTAATTTCTACCTGGATTACATGAAACCTAATGTGGTTGAACTATATAAAGTTCCACTAAAATGCGCCTACACACTGTGCAACTTGTGGTGAAAGTTGGTTTGTTATCTCAGCGTGCTATTTCAGATTTGATAGGCATCAGTAAAAGCACTGTGGGGCATTTTAATCATTCTTCTCTTGTTTGTACAAAATTTGAAAAAGTTCAGATAGAACTAACTGTCTATGAATCCAAAAAGTTAATACATGATATCTCCACAAGGTGGAACTCTACTTATTACATGTTGAAACGGTTGCTTGCATTAAAGCGACCTTTTTGCTTATAAACAACAGAAAATGATGTACCTAATTTTACTACTACCCAGTGGCAATTGCTGAAAAATTTTATAAAATTGTTAGCACTATTTGAAGAAATCACAAAAATTAATGAGCTCTGATGAATCTTATCGTAACAGAAGTCATATCATCAATTAAAGCATTACTACCCATTTACGGCAATATCTCTCTCTCGAGTTGAAAAGGGCCGAGGAGCGATGTCAGGGCTGCCTCTAAAGCCTGGAACAGAAGTTGCCTCCCCTAACTGCATCGTACGTAGACAGTATTTGCGCTATCAAAACAAAACCAATTTGAAAGACTTGATTGCTGCAATCGAGTTGTAGACATCTCGGTTATAGTGGCTGTGTAATCACTGGTAAAAAACTAATATGTCATTTATTTTATTAGTCAGATAGTTTTGCCGTTCATACAAATGTTTTGAATTCCATTTTTTGACATAAAATCTAGTTCAACAGAGCCGTTTTTTCTTCATTCCCTTAACTTTTCTTCCACCCGTAAGCGGTCCATGGAATTCTACATCAGAGTTGACCTTTATTCAAAACCGACCTCTTAGAGCGACCAACTTCCATTAATGACCAGTTTTTTGAAGAATGGAGAGCGATTGCCCCAGAATGATCCTCCCTAAAATGTAAGTCTGTATCCGTTTCCCTGATGAGCCTATTTCTGTTACAAAGTATTTGCTTATACTGTATGCTAATAGATGACGCCACTCAGAATGATGTCTTTGTGCTTGCATTATCTGCCCCAGCGCAGAGCTCCAACCGGCCATGCACGATCCGCATGTAATATAAATATGATGTAAAGTCTTTACATTTCTCTGTGTTTTCCCTGCTCTACCGTACAACAAACGTTTCAGTGGCGAGGAGGACGAGATTAGAGCAAAGGAAAAAGTGATTTATGTAATTTTTTTTTGTCGGGAGATGTTTATTTTCGAAAGGCATTGGTGTGCAAAGCCTAACATAGAAGATGAAAGCTTGGGGCACCTGATAACTTAAAACTAATTGCAAAACTATGGGTTTGTTTGGTCAGATTAAAGAATTTAAGTCGGTGAACAAATCCTGGACACTATATACAGAGCGTCTAGAAGAGTTTTTCGTTGCGAATGAAATAGACGATGGCAATTGCCAAGAGCAATTTTTCTGACCGTTGTTGGGTCGAACACCTATGCATTGCTGTGGAATTTATTGTCCCCTTTGGCCCCGACAACAAAAACATTAGGAGAAGTCATAGAAGTCCTGAATGCTCATTTTGATCTGGAAATCGTGGAATGATTCAAGTTTAACAGCCGCGTGCACCGTGCTGGCGAATCTGTTGCAAATTTTATCGCCAAACTACAAAGTTTAGCAAAGCATTGCAACTATGGATCATCTCTAGGTCAGATGTTAAGAGATTGCATTGTTTGTGGCATCATAAACCAAAGTATCAAGAAAGAATTACTATCAGAAACTCTACTCACATTGGTGAGAGCTCCGAAATTAGCAGTAACAATGGAAACAGCGGCGAGAGATGCTTCTAATCTCCGATCTAATCTTCGCTTGTCATCAGGAGTTGAAATCAACAAGACTCAAGTGAAGAAAAATTTCGCTTGTGCCTCAAAAAGGTGGAATACCAAAGTTAAAAGTTTGACAGCTGATGCACAGAAATGCTATCAATATGGCGATTTGCATGTACCAAGTGAGTGCATTAACCAATAATGAATTTCGGCAATTAAGTGCAAAGCATATAGAATATAATGATTGTGAGAGACAAATAGTATGCTATGCTGTACAATGATTTTCACACCATACTGCCGGTGCAATAAAGACTATATGCCCTAATGAAAAGGTGGCAGCAGATTTATTTGAGACAGTTAATGACTCATTTGATATTTTTAATTCAAGAATAAATGAATTTGAAAAACAATTTGCTTTCAGAGGTGATCCAGAGCAAAAATATATTTTAAACAAAATTGAAAACATGATTTCAAATCTAAGAGTTGGAAACGAAAAGTATCTTGTTAAATTTCAAAAGGGATACATAGTATCATTTAGAAATGTCAAAGGACTTGATGATGATTTGTCAAAGGAAGGAGTTGCCCGTGTGATGACTGGTATTTTAAATCAAAATGCATTTGTTGAGTGAAATGCCTACGCCAATGTGTATTATAAAGAGTGGCTGCTGTCGCCAGCACTTGAGTGAAAGTGCATGTATTATATGAGAGGAGTTGAGTTTCAATAAAGTGAGAGTACAGTCCACTATGAGATGTGTTGTGTTTTTTTTTGAGTAAGAGTAATTAATTGAACTATGGAGTTACCGATGGGTCCCCATTCATGGTCCGCCTCCACCGGAGACAAATCAGCTCAATATCTGAGATTAGTGAAATTTATGAGCCTAATGTGCGAGAGATTTGTGCCTTCTAAGTGTGTCCCTTCCTCTTACTTCAAGTTCCCTGTGTGAGATAACTTGAAGTTTGGATTTGCAATTTATTGGGTGAGTGACTAAATTCGCAATTAAATTTTAAAATGTCAATCAAAGGGTTAAAAAAAGATGGGCTAATATTGTTAGCTGAAGAATTGAGTTTAACTATTCCTGCAGGCGCAAAGGTAGTTGATATAAAGAATTTGATTGAGGAAAGTGACTATTATAAAGATAATTTTGAGTTTGTTCAAAATATTGTTTCAAATATTTTGGAGGATAAAAACAATAAAATTGCAAATGCGGAAAGGGAAAAATTGGCAATCGAGCAAAAATTAGAGTAAGAGAAAATAGCTATTGCTCGACTTGAGAAAAAGTTGGAACTTGAGAGATTACAAAACGAGAATCCTCATAATCAGACTCTAGAGTAGAGCTTAAGCAGGAGTCGACGCATTGTGATTTAGAGAGCTTAATTAAAAGTGCGAAAACCTTAACAATTCCTGTACCAACGAAAGTGGAATCCTTTAATCTTTTCTTTCAATCAATTGAAAAAGCTTTTAAAACTAAAATTGTGCCAGAGGATTTAAAAGAAGAAATTTTGCTAAATATATTAGGAGAAAAGATAGGTAATTTAATGTGTTATCTTCAAGAGGAAGATCTGTGTAATTATGAGAAAATTAAGAATTTGGTACTGCAGGAATTTCAACCAACGCCCCAAAAGTGTTTGAATCAGTTCCGCAAATCACAAAAGTTGCCTTCAAAAAATTACGTGCAGTTTGCGTCCCGAGTGAGTTCAAATTTTGAATATTATTGTAAATTGAGAAATGTTTCTCAATTTAAAGATTTATGTGAATTAATGATATCTGATCAAATTTGCAATGCTCTTAATCAGGATTTAATGAGTCATGTTAGTATAAAACAAGGTGAAACCTGGTTTAAGTCACAACAGTTAGGATGTGAGCAAGACTTGTATATAGCTTCACAAACAGGGAATAAAAATGAGCAAGGTGCACTTTCAAAATCAAATCGAGTGTGGAAAAATAATTTTGAAAGGCGTAGTCCCAAAAATGTAAGAGTATTTGTGTCCAATGTAAATAACTTAAAATATGTTATTTGTAATTTGGATAATCATTTCCTTGCTGCATGTCCTTATTTCAGAAAACTTTCTGTTAAAGATAGGGTTGAAACCGTGAAAAAATATAAATTGTGTTTCAAATGTTTTTCACCTTCCTGTAATGTTAAGAAATGCAGCACAAGAAATTGCTTTTGCAAAAGATCTCATCATAATTTAATTCGTTATACTAGAGAAATTAATTCCTCCGATGAAAAAAATAAAGACATAAATAATGGTTCTGATTATACTCAAACGCCAACAGAGGTTCAAAATACAAGGTCATCAATTAGAGCAGAAGCGAATCCCTTTTCCCCCCTGGAATTACGGATTCAAATGTAAGTTCCTTTTCTGCTACAAGTGTCATAAATAATAGGCAAAGTAAAACCGTTCTTTTAAGCACTGCCATATGCTTCATTAGAGATTCTAACAATATTTTGCAATCAGTACGTGTTTTATTAGATTCTGGTTCTATGTAAGCGAGAAAAAACTAGTGCATTGGTATTATGTTTAAATAATGCTTCAATGACAGTGAGTAGTTCCGTTAACACAGAAATTCAGAACAAGGATGGGTGTTTCAAAAAGGGAATAAATATGTTAATTGTTGATAAAATAACAGATTTAACCCCATTTAAATATCTAGAAGTTGAGGGTCAAATTCCAAATTATATTGAGTTAGCTGATAATTTCATGATTCCTCAAAGAGTTGATTCTCTTCTTTCTGTAGAGTTATTTTATCAATTGTTGAGACCGCGGCAGATTTATTCTCCTAATTCTGAACTCTTTTTCCAAAATACAGTGTTTGGCTACAAGGCTAGTGGGTCAATAACTGAGGCGAGTGATTCAAGAGTTTATTGCGGAGTTATTATTGAGGATGATCTTAATTTTACAATGAGAAAATTTTGGGAACTAGAGAGTGTCGAGGTCGTGAATTATAAAACTGAGGAGGTTAAAATTGCGGAAGAACATTTTCAGAAAACACATTATAGAGATAAGACTGGGAAGTATGTAGTTAAAATCCTTTTGAGTCAGGATCCTAAAAGTTTGGATGAAGGGCTATAAAGAGGTCAAATTCCCTGTGGGCCAGATTGCCCAGAGATAATGTGTACCTAACCTTATATAGGGAATTTATCAGGGAATATGAAAGGTTGGGACACGTGAAAGAGGTGACATATGAGGAACATCCGGAAGTATCCTATTATATGCCTCATCATGGAGTGTATAATCCACAGAAAAGCTCCACTAAATTACGCATAGTGTTTAAAGCTTCAAGTAAAACTACCAATGGCATTTCTTTTAATGACTTGCAACTTAATGGTGGAATTATACAAGATGATCTGTTTGCAATAATGCTTAGATTTAGAAAGCATATTTTTGCCTTCACAGCTGACATTCAAAAAATGTACCAGGAAATATTGATTGATCCAAGTCAAAGGTGCCTTCAGAGAATAGTGTGGAAGGATAGTGTGACTGATAGCATTAAAACCTTTGAGCTGTCCCCCAACTGTCACTCACGGAACTACCAGTGGGCCATTTTTAGCCACGAGGACACTGAAGCAACTTTCAGATGATGAAGGAAAAAACTTTCCATTAGTGGCATCAATGCTTTGCAACGATTTTTATGTTGACGATGTTCTGACTGGTGGACAGACATTGTCGGAAACCAAAGAATTGCAGCAGCAGCTCATAGGAATTTTGAAGTGTCCTGGCATGAGTCTGCACAAATGGTGTGGGAACAATTCTGAGCTTATTCCCACCATGCAGAAAGAATACAAGTTTTCATCGATGGATAAAATTAAGACTTTAGGTGTTGCTTGGAAAGCTAAAACGGACTGTTTTACCTTCAAAGTAGAAGTAGAGCAAAATGCTAGGGCGGTAACTTACTGAATATACCTGCCTTGCCTGCAATATTCGAGGTTGAACCGAATCATTGTTTTAGTCATTCGTCTGGTCAGTGCTAATTCTATATTAGCTACCAGTTTGTTTGGCACTCTTGACTTTCTTAAGAGGTTTTCCACCTCCAGCTCAGTTAGTCCTATGCCGGGCTGATGAGTGCTAATAAGCACGAAACTGCAGTAATCGGCTGGAATTGACTGAGCTGGCGGTGTATTTCATGTATAAACCAGTGGTTTCACACAAAATCATCACAAAACCCGGCAGATGTCTTGTCAAGAGGAATAGATCCTGCCAAACTTCAGTCATGTGACTTGTGGTGGCTTGGACCCACTTTTCTGAAAGAGCGCGAAGTGAACTTCCCTGATGATTGCGATGATATCCAGAATAGGGAATCATACCGAAGCGAACTAAAGGACGAGCATCCAAATAGACCTGTTCCTGAAGCAGTGATACAAGATAATTATGTGTCTGAACTGAAATCGAATAACTTTAACATAATTTCTAATTCCTTCTTAGATGAATTGTTAAATATCAGTAACAAATAGTCTAAAATTGTTAGAGTTCTTAGTTTTATTTACAGATTTCTGAAAAAGTGTAAAGGAGAGCAGAAAAGCGGCCCTCTAGATATAGAGGATCAGAAACATGCAGAAAACTATTTTGTAAGACAGGTACAGTGGGAGTCTTTTAGAGTAGAAATAAATAACTTGCAAAAAGGTGAGATGTTTCCCCATAACAGCCGATTGAAGAGTTGAAATCCATTTGTGGATAAGAAAAGAATTTTGAGAGTAGGAGGCAGGCATCGAAATAGCTATTTACGCTATGATAAAAAGTACCCAATTTTGTTGCCTACGAAACATAAATTAACACATTTGATTGTGGAGTATTTCCATCAAAAATATTTACCTGCAGGGCCTCAAGCCTTACTACATCAAATAAGGCAACAATTATGGATACTTAATGGTAGAAATATGTGTAGAAAAATTGTACACAATTGTGTTGTATGTTTTAAAGCAAACCCAAAAGTCGTTGAGCAATTAATGGGAGACTTACTAGAAGAACGAGCAACCCAAAACTTCCCATTTAATATCTGTGGAATTGATTTTTGTAGGCATTTCTATATAAAATATAAAGGATAGAGGAAAGATACTTATAATAAAATTTATGTGTGCTTGTTTTCGACACGAGCAGTGCATTTAGACATGGTTACAGACTTATCTTCAGACGCATTCATTGCTACACTTAAACGATTCGTATCCAGAAGAGGTAAGCCCCAGAAAATATTTTCAGATAAAGGTACAAATTTCGTTGGTGCAAATAGAGAGTTAAAGCGTTTAAAGGATATGGTGAAAAATCCCAATGAAACCCTTGCAGGATACCTTTCAAATGATAGGAATAAATTCGAAATTTCTTCCACCTAGAGCTCCAAATTTCGGAGGCACATGGGAGGCAGGAGTAAAATCTCTAAAGTGCTACTTAAAAAGAGTTGTGGGTAATTTAAAATTAACCCATGAAGAATTCCTCATGGTACTTTTCCAGATTGAAGGAATTTTGAACTCTAGGCCACTGGTTCCTTTATCTACAGATATAGAGGACTTAAATGCTTTAACGCTGTCGCATTTTCTAATTGGAAGGCCTATTACCTCAGTGGTTGAGCATGATTTGACTAATTTAAGAGAAAATCAACTTGATAAGTGGCAAAAGGTGACAAAAATTGTACAATCAATTTGGAAGCGATGGCACCGTAGTTACTTAAATGAGTTGCAGCAACGAAATAAGTGGAGATTTGATAAAAATAATGTTAAGATCGGAGACTTAGTTATTATTGTGGAGGAAAATTTGCCAATTACTACATTGCCTCTAGGTAGAATTGTTGATGTTTATTTTAGTAAAGATGGCAAAATATGAGTTGTGTTAGTGAAAACTCAAAGTGGAACCTTCAAAAGGTCCATTTCTAAGGTTTGTTTGATGCCTATGCCAGAATAGCAAATTACACACCTTACATTTATCATATTGTACATTTGTGAGAATTGATTTATATGTGCTTTTGGTAAATCAATTAAGTGAAGTTTTTAATTATGCGAGCATTATTTTATTTTTTATTGATTGTGCATAATTGAGAACATATAGTGTGTAGAGTATATTGAGTATATTGTGCTGTAGAGTATAATTAAGTATTTGTGGATGGTGAATATTGGACTGTTTATTGATAATTTTTTTTTTAATTTATCAAGGCGGGCGATATGTTGAGTGAAATGCCTACGCCAATGCGTATTATAAAGAATGGCGCTGCTGTCGCCAGCACTTGAGTGAAAGTGCATGTGTTATATGAGAGGAGTTGAGTTTCAATAAAGTGAGAGTACAGTCCACTATGAGATGTGTTGTGTTTTTTTGAGTAAGAGTAATTAATTGAACTATGGAGCTACCGACGGGCCCCCATTCAGCATTGGAAAATCTTTTTTGGTTAGGTTTGTTCCATTTACATCCATCTCTATTTGAAATAGCCAATTTTAAAAACAGGTTAAATATGCTTCTAATAGGCTCAAAACTTCCTTCTCCAGTGAATACTAATACCTCTAAGGAAAATGAAAATTACATTTTAAGTGCTAAACTTTTTTTTCCATCTGTCACAAAATTTAGAAGAAAATAAGAAACAAAATGATGAATACAGTGATATTACTGACAAAATTAGCTCCGAAGTAAAATTTGAAAATGAAGAATCTTGAGAAGCTGCATGCTACTTCACTGGATAATTAGCAGCAAACTACAAAAATTTAAATTTAGCAGAATCAGATTCTTCAATATCAATTGGCTGGAGTGAGACTGGAGGATTGTTAAGCTCAACAAAGAATTGGGGAGTACTGAGTCAGTAGTTTGAAATTGGTGTTATCAGCCTATATAGAAAAGAAATCATTTCCAAATCCAACAAGGTTACTTTTAAATTTCAACACGGCTCAAAGATAAATTTGCACTAATGGATAAGGAACCTCTTTGGACTTAAGCCAAGAGCTAGAACATTATGTTCAGAGCAATACTTCCAACAATATGGGACATTGTGTGAACTTTCTCAGTGCTCCCCCCCCCCCCCCCCGGGCAACATCTAAAAAATATAAGTCAATTTTATGAAATAAACAGATGCCTTGTGTATCTCATGAGACTGATTGTGGTCACAGAAAAGCGAGTCAGTTTATGACTATGATGCATATGCTTCCACCTCCAAATCAAGCTCCCTACAATAGGCATGTGAAAGGGTTGCTGCGAGTGGTGGAGGCACTTGCGGAGGAAACCATAGGTATGGGCTGCACATTGTTCAAAAACAAGTTTGGGTTCATCGGAATGAGGAGTCTCTGCTGATGGGAACTGGTACAAATGAGCGTACTCATTGCTAACTGGAGCAGTGACAGCTCATTCAGACTCCAGTGAAATGCATGCTGTCGAAGGACTGTATTGAGTGCCGGAAATGAAGCAAAGTAGACAAGTCAAGCGTGCAGCAAACTCATTGCTGAATGGAATAGTGACAGCTCATTCAGTCGACTACGGCGAAGAATTTTTCGGTCCTACAATCAGTCGATGGGACCAAAATGTTTAGATTTCTACGCTAATGGGGACAACAAAAGCTATGCTGCAATGTGCAAGTTAAATGCATACACTGGAAAAATCATTAAAAAAAGGAGTGTACTGGATACTATCAGAAAATGTTTGGAACTGCTTTGAGAAAATTGAAGAAAACAATAAAAAAAGTAGGAGGGAAAGGAAAGCTAACAGTTTCTAAAATGAACAAGATGCAAAACTATTTTGGTCTTGCTTTGTGAAACAACACTGATTCTGAGAAGAAATGTCTGATGCACTTTGGAGTACTTCTTATGACTTTAGTGCTCCAGGGCTGTGGCAATGCTACACACATTCATTCATACCTTCTTTTCAGATTTATTCATTCCCATTTTCTGGCAAATAGACCTTGTTCTCCGTTCTCCTTTCATTCACCCAAGGAGCTCAGCTGTTCCCTTTGACCTAATTTCGCAATGGGGGCATTTATGCTTCTCACTCGTTTTCCCGGTTCACTGCTTTCTAGTAACTTAGAAACCGTTCCAGAATGTTCAATGTTCCTCCACCATTTCTGTTTTTGTACAAGCAACCCTGACTTGGGGACTTTTTTTTGGAACAGTTCGGTGTTTATGTGTGTATTGCATTCCCTTATTTTTTTTATTTTTTCCTTTTTGAATTGTGGTAGAAATCCCACATTACAGACAGAGCCATTTTTATGCCTCTTTATTTTTGCATCGATTATAAAAACTAAACATTTAATAACGCTACTACTGATTTTGTTACAACACCATCTTTAAAAAGTATCAATTCATGGAATGCAGTCTTGTTGCCAATTGCTATTATAAAAAGTCCTGTTGCCGAAACATGCTAATATATTACAGTATACCATAACATTTTAGGAAATTAGGATATGTTATAAAATACGTCTGTATTAGTGTTTGTGTTAATATCTATTTGTCGCAATAAATATATTTTCCCACCTATGCAATTTGTTCTTTGTTAACTCTGCCCATTTCATTGCTCAGCATAAATCTACGGCCTATAAGAACTTGGTTAGTTCAATAACCCCCAAATTACAACTTTTGACAATGACAGTAATCCACACCAAGTGTCTGAAAGGCTGCGGCAGTTGTTGTTTGACACCACTAAACATAATCAAACATATCAAGCTTATTTATACAAGGTTAACCAGCTCTCAAATATTTAAAAAATGCTTATATGGCAAAATATAAAATGTTAAAGAATGACTCCATTCTCTACATTTAAGAAACGATGTCCGAAAACCAAGTTTGCAGGATTGGATACGTTAAAACTTTCAGGGGCTTGATGCTGTTGTCCACTTTAATAGTGGATATCAGGATGAATTCGAAGTTATGAGATGAATGGGGATCAATATAGAACAATTTATTGTTAAAGGGGTACAAAATAGGGACAAACTAAGGATTTCTGAAAGTTTTTGACAACTAGCCCCTCTTCAAAAGCGAATAAGAAAGTTGTTGCAGGGCATCAAAAAGAAAAATAGATTTAATGCAATTTGCAGTGAACTCAAAAAAAAAACTTTGGATTCCAGCATTAGCAAATTCCTGTAGCATGTAAATTTTAGGAACAATCGATAGGAAATGAAAATGATAGAAATAATGGTGTCAAAAATATTGCAGTGTATAGCAAAATATTTGTAAGGTTATGGGAAGTTTGGGATCATGTTTGGTTTCAAAAAATTACATTAGAAGATAATTTACAAAAACGTACAATCACAGAACAAAGTTTGAATTCTATGATTATGATTGCGATCTTCATAGTAAAAATTTGAATGAAAATACCATTCGTTTATTTGACCCCCGACTCCAAAACTCTTTTTTTTTTTTTTTTTCAAGCTTCAAATAATCTTACTACCAAAACCAATCACAACTAATTAAAAAAGAACTTACCAAAAATTCCTTAGCTTTGTCAAATGCAAAATTACCGAGTAAACTAAAATAATCATCCAAAACTGCTTGCTGTTTACTTATAATATCTTCAGCATTTTCCGACATTGTGCTTCTGTGTATTTTTGTCTAGAAATAGAAAATGAATTTATATGAACATAAAATTCTACACAACTAAATAAACATTTTGCATTGGCATATCCATAATTATGAAGAAAAAAAGTTTAATAATATAAAAACATGAATAACTAAATCAATATTAAAATGAATGCTAAAAATATTTCTCAAATTAGTAAACGCTACAGTTGATGCTCAAATGAATTTTTTGCGACACCTTTTTCTTTAGTTTAATATTCACTATTTTACTAGTTGCTGTTATTTTTGTGTTTGTAAAGATGGAAGCCAGAAGATGTTTGAACTTTTTTGTGTTTCATAGTTACCAGGGGAAAATGTGCTGTCAGGGGGTGACACTATTGGCACAGAAACTACCTGAGTGACAAAATCACACATAAGCCATAAAAACAACATCACATGTTGTTTTTACCATAACTTAAATGTAATCCAAGAATTCTACTTTTTTTTTCTTTTGTACTATTACAAACTAGTATTTTTTTGTATTGCACTGCTCACAACTCTTCTAATGACTACACTACAAACTACAAAAAAATGTATCTACTTACAGTAACATAAGCGGCTTGTATGGAGGGGCGGGGGGAGTAAAGGGGGGCGACTGCCCTCTCACTTTCAAAACTAAGATGGCCTGGCCCCTTCACTTTTTAGAATGAAAAGTTAATGACAGACTGAAAAACTTTTTTTTATGTGCATTGATTTATTTCACGAAAAGGAAAACTAAAAATACCAAATAAATTCACTATTCTCATCTTGATTTCATAAAAATGGAGCTTCAAATTGGAAAGTAAAAGTCTACTCTGGCCATTCGTCCTGCTTTTTGAGGCCATATTCCACTTTTTTGGAGGCCATAGAATTAGTATTGTTAAAAGTCATATTTTTAAAGCTGGACACTTTTGATAGTTGATAACTTCAATTTTCGTAAAAATTCTAGAATGTGTTAGTGATACTATAATAAGAAAAAGTGAAGTTTTTTTTCTAAAAAATTGATTTGTTTGTCCTCGAGTAGGGGTCAAAGTTCAAGGTCATGAAAAAAGCTAAATATATGATTGCTTCGAAAGCAATGAGTGAACCAAGCCAATTCTTTTAAGTGCGGTTACTACTTGATACTAGGTACATGCTAGTATAAATACTTTTGTGGCTCACTAATGGCTTTGAGGGCAAAGGTCAATTGAAACTGCTACTTTTTTGCCTTGTTTAGGCCCGGATATCTGCTAAAGCCGTGCGTAACCCTAAGAAATATGTATATGATTAACTTCTCACCACAGTATAGTACTAAGAAAAATATAAAATAACTTTCGTTTCTCTTGACTTTAGTTGTTAAATGGTCTTAAAGTCTATGATTTTCTTTAAAATGCCCAAGTTTAGAGGTCAATAACTTTTATCGCGACGGGTCAACAACTTTGAGACACAGCTGTAATTATAGTTCAAATGGTATAGTTTAAGGTTCAGGTTAGAAACCAAAGGGGGCATTCCACGGTATTTTTGACATTTATGTAGAGTCCGTAACATGACCTTTTTTGCTGTAACTTTTTAATTTACTGTTTGATTAGCATATTATTTTATTTTGATCTTTTCCTACAAATACACCAGCTCAAAATAAAATAATTTGCAAATCAAATGGTAAATTAAAAAGTTATGGCAAAAAAAGGTCACGTTACGGACTCTACATAATGTCAAAAATACCTTGGAATGCCCCTAAGGCAACTAATAAACTTTTTTAGTTACATGGTCTCAAAGTTGATAATTTGAAACAAAAAGAATCAGTTTTAAGTCAATTACTCTTAAACGCACGAGTCAATAACTTTGAGCAAGAGCTGTAATTATGCTCCAAGTGGTGTAGTTTTAGACACATGTCAGAAAACCATGAGATCTAATCGGCATCTGCCAAAAAATGCCATAGGTTGAGCTCTAATATTCGTTTTTACCAGATCCAATTTGACAGAAATCTGCTATTTAACTCAGTCTTGTAAAACAAAAATAACTATTTATGACAATGTTATCAAAAGAAAATCTCTTATTGATCTAATAGATGGGAAGAAATAAATGTCAAATTGCTTTGTTACACCAAAAATCGGGTTATTATTATTTATTTACTTAGTCAAACGGATCGCAAGTAAAGATGCAAAAAATGTTCAGTTCGTATTTTGGTTAACGTTCTTAAGTATATGTATTCCAGATTACACAAAACAGTTAGTTAAAAAGATTTAAATTCTGTATATGTTGCTCAGGTGGAGTCAAGTTTTACATCTCCTTTTTTGATTACAATCTTATATTCCAAAAGGAATGTTCACATGTTTTTTTATGGCATATCAATGTCAATTTTACATATCAAGTTATTATCTACAAGGCCTTTCTTAATCCATAACTTGTAGCCAAAGCCAATGAATATTTCCCACCACTTAGGGAGTGTTGTTGACACAAACCTCTCAATGTGTTTTTATTATTTACAGTACGTTGTTAAATTTTTTGTGCTAGCAAAAGATTTCTATTTTCAGATTTTAATTAAAATAGTAATATCATTTCAAATAAATATTCGGTTTGAATTTTAACCGAATATTCGGAAAAATATGGTATTCGGTGATCTCTAGTAAAAAGCATGGTCTTTATAGACTCGGCAGCAATGTCATCAGGGACCGATGATTCTCCTCCTTGCATTTTTGCAAGTATGGATAATAGACAAAAATAGGAAATTAATAGTTCAAATTACGACAAATTTCCAACAGAAATCAGTTTATAGTCGTTAAGTTCTATTAAGAGTCATTACCACTGCAGTATTTTTTTCTCAGTTAAAAGACATCGAAATGTAAATAAAGGCCGACTTGGCTGTAAGCCGGGTACTAGTTGCACTAGTGCACCGCTAGATGGCGATAGTACTAGGGATATGCTTAGCACTAGCGCCACCAATTTTAGACGGAGTTCTCGAAAAACTTTCCATAGCCGGGAAAAAACCTGGCTGAATAGCGACAGGGCTATTCGACCGGGCAAAAAACCTGGTGAAATAGCAACAGGGCTATTCAGCCAGGCAAAATATGTTAAAAAACGTAAATATCTAATGAATTAATTGAATTTTTTTTAAATTGTTCTTGCAAATGAAAACTTTACTTTATTAGCTCTTTCACTTCTTAATGTTATGCAAATTTTAATATATTAGGAGAACTTATGGCTATTTAAGCGGAAAAATAAGTTGTAAATACTTATTTTTCACCTGCACTTTTTTCGATAGTCCGTAACTCTTCCAATTTGATGTGAATTCTCACCATGGACGCCACAGAATCATAAGTGGAGGAAAGCGGACTGCACCCGAACTAAAAAAAATTTCCTTGGTAAAAAAATTACAAAGAAAAAAAATTTTACCGCAAAAACTTGCGAAAAGAAATTTTTTTTTCACTAAAAAATTACACAAACATTTTTATTGATTTTTTTAGTAAAAAAAATCATTAAAAAAATTATCAAAAGTATTTTTTTGTTTGCTAAAAATAATTTACAAAGAATATTTCCTCTCGCGAAAAGAATTCGCAACTCCAATGAACTATAGGGGGCACTGTAGCCACTTTGTAATGGCAGACGAAAAAGGTAAAACAAACGCACGTGGTAACGAAGAAAATGCTAATAAGCCTAGTAAATTTTGTTCGTATGCATAATTTTTTCGCTTTATTCTTTTTACACTAATATTCAAAGTCTTATTGATATTCTGGCCCACGTAGAAAGAAATGAGAATTCAAGAAGCATTACTAGACGTCAAAAATTAATGCAAATTACGTAGTTCGTAGTTCTAAGCAGCCATTTTTACGATGTTAAATTCGATATTTATCAATTCCTGATAAAAACTAAATAATAATTGTGGCCTGACAAGAATAGCAATTAATGCTAGATAATTCAATTATATGACATTAGAAATTATTATCAAAAGAAGATGATACTACTTTGCCTTGCTTGGCTAGCGCTAATTGTTTTGCATTTGTAGCTGAGTTATTTTTCTCAAATTGCCGAATCGGTTAATTTTAAATTTTTCTGTTTCGTATTTTTCTAATTTCTGCGTTATGATTGAATTATGTCATTCCATGCAAATCATCAACAAAATTCTCACGGATATATGGTGGTAGTTTTCTTTTCAATTGATCTAACATTATTTCTTTAAACTTATCGAATTCTGTTAATCTTTCTACCATTTTATTCCACTCATGATAAAAAAATAAATATGGTTTAACTGACATGCGAAATCTCTCGCCAAATGTTCTTTGCTCGCACAATACTAAAACTATAACCCTAAGCTATAATCCCACTATTTTGGCGAGGAAAATTCTCAGCGTTAAACATATTTCATTTCGTTCTACGATAATATATTCAAGTAAATATTTTGCATACTGTCCATTCCTAGTAAATGCTGCAATGAATTAGGTTGGTTTAATTAATTATTTTTAAACTAGGTGGAGATGAAAGCCCTAATTCTTCTGCTAATGTTATCAAATCCTTCTTTCTAACTTAAGATTTAAAAAAAAAAACATTCTTACAAATTCACACAAAGCAATTTAAAAAAAAAAACTTACCTGGTAAACCGTTATCCTCTTTCAAAAAAAAAAAAAAAAAATGCATCGAACAGAGCAAATACGAAGTTTGTTAAATCAGAGTTTTCTTGTTTTACGCTTTCGCCATTTACGACAATCATCACACATTTTAGAGGGAAATAATGAAAACTAACATTATTTTGAGAAGATCGAGAATACCATTAAGGGACGAAACAATTTCTGTTGCTGAAAGCAATTTAAGACACATCGAATGCGTTAATAAATACTCCTAACAAACTGCCTGTGTTTACGTCAACAGACACACATGGAACGCAATGTTTCAGTTTTTTCGGTAGTTTTGTAAATCACCGTAAGGTAGCGTATTCGAGCGCTGGAGTTGCGAATTAGTAAAAAAAAAAACTTTTTTACATAATAAATTAGCAACGAATTAGATATTTTTCGTTTAAAAAGCTTGCGTTGATTTGAAACAAATATTTGCTAAGATTTCACATAGAATATTGAAGTGTGAAGACTTTAACCTGCAGAAAAAAAAGAGAAAAAGGAAATTTTGATAGCAAAACGGGCAATTTTATTTCATTTTTCTCGGGAATTGTAATAAATGTAAGAAGGTTTATTATACACTGCTCGAAACAATTAGTGGAACACATGGTTTTAACAAAATTACGCAAAGATGTAAAACACTCAGCAGAACTGGTCGAGTTGACGTCCCATAATGGTCGCATTTTTGACACCTAGAAGGCGCCTTAATGTAACGTTCACAGGACGGCTTTAATTTCGTTTACAGTAAAATTTTGCGCAGAAAATGGGTCAAAAGATGAAAAAAATGTTGCAAATAGGTGAAAAACGTATATTTACTTCAAAAAAAGTTTAATTAATCATTAAAACCTTGTTTTTCCAATTGGTCTTACCAGTCGGGTTTCATTTGGTCCCTGCGACGACACCTCATTGACCTTTTTAGGACTCTTACCAGCAGAGGCGTAGGAACTTAGTAGAAGTAGGGGGAGCTGGGACACTTTATGAGAAGTGTCTGGTATGTAAGGGGCAGAAGCAGTGGTCCCTTAAAATAATTGGTGGGGGGGGGGGACTTAAAAAAAAATTCTACATATGAAATTTGCTTTGAAGCTTCCATCTCTTTTTTTATCTTGTATCAATTGTTTGTGGAAAGAATTAGGTGATAAAACTTCTGGTTTTGAAAGAAGGTTCCGTCAGTACTCGATGATGAGCACGTAGAAATAGAGGAGTTTCGGGGATCCTCCCCCGGAAAATTTTCTGAATTCTTGTTCTAAAAACGAATTTTTAGGCGATCTTTGGTAATGTTAAGGGGAGAAAAGGTTTGAACACCTTCCCTAAAAATTTTTCGAAATTAATGTTTTAAAAACGGGATTGTATACCATATTTGTTGACTTCAGTGAAAATATGACTCGAAGGATTGTCCTCGATCGATTTTTTGAATCGATTTACATCTCCCGCCCAATATTTCGATTTTGAAGTCTTAAACGTAATTGCAGACAACCTTCAATGATGTCTGAGGAAAAGACTGTACTAGAGCTCTACTTTGGAAACTTTTAAACTTGAAGTCCTACTAGAGAGCGTTTTTCAATGATGTTATCAGAAAAGGTTCAGAGGTTCCTTCTCGTAATTTTTTTCGAAATTGTAGTCTCTAAAACACGCGACTGTGGATAATATTTGTTGACGTTAGGGGGCCCAGCAATTTTTTTAAATTGAAGTCCCAAAAACGCAACATTACATAATCTCCCATGTTGTTGGAGGTCAAGGTATCCAGGGACTCTCTTCTGGGGTAATTTTCAGGGAATCGGAGCCTTGAAAACAAAATTTGAGGTGCTCTGTAATAATTTTGGAGGAAAGGGGAGGCTTCGACAGCGTAGCATTAAGAAGAATTTCTTATTTTCTGAGAACTAGAAAAAGGCGAATAGATGAAACTGGAGGGCGGAGAAACAGAACGTTGGAAATGTGTTAAAATGAAGTGTTCGTTATGTATTATATATTTCAGATAAGTTTTTGTAAAAGTCTTTGATAGAAACTATAAAATATTAGTATAATAATATTGTTGGGGTTTTTATCTGCAGTAGTAGATGAAAAGTAACAATTTTGTCATGAAAATATATCTGTAAGTGACGAAAAAATCGTAATTTAGAAAGCAAAAAAACAAGAATAACTGTAACTTCGTAAAGTATAATCTGAGGCGGTTAGATAACTTAAAATGAGATAAGTTTTTGGAAAGTTGAAATTATTTGAACAAGTACAAACAACCTTAGCAATCTTTTTTAGTTATGTCTGGAGCACCCATGCTATTCATATTTAAATGCCAAACTGACTCATCACCCCCAGCTTGCTAGACACTTAATCTTTTGTTCCAGAATTATAAAGAAATTAGCCCAAAAATCAAAAATAGGATGTTTTTTCTAATTTGTGTGGTCTTAAAAATGTATTCTAGATGATCTTTGTAAATGCTAGGGTGGAAAAGTGGCCTAGGATCGTTTTCCTCGGCATTTTTCGAAATTGAAACTTGAAAAATTTTATATTTTTTCTCTAATTACGTTAAGGGGGTTGGTATTTTAGGGTTCTTCCTGGAAATTTTTTCAAAATTGTTGCTCTGAAAACGCAGTTTTAGACATTATTCGAAGATGTTAATTAGAGGAGAAATCCGGGGCCTCCCTCCCAGAAATTTGTCGAAAATGAACAATCTAAGAAACGCAGCTGTGTGCCATCTTTGATATCGTTATGAAGACTGGAAAATTTTCCAAATTGGAGCTCCAAAAACAATTTTATCTGACTTTTAATGATGTTAGGGGTGAGTTTTCGGGTGATTTACCCCAGTAATTATTTGAAAGGTAAGGCCTTAAACGAAATTTACGATTATCCTTATATATTATTTCTGTAGCCTGTTTTTGGTTTCTACGCCAGATTTTCCTCAATTCTTGATCGATTTCTTTGATTTACACCTTATTTTAAAGCTTATGGTGCTGGCTACTGACGAAAAATAGACCCACGGTCTAAAAATTGTTTTTTTTTTTCAGCCGAAAAACATGTTTTAAAGAACCAGAATGAGATTTTCGGTTAAACTTATAACTTTAACTTGCAGTATGACCGACAGAGCTAAATAGCTTGATCGGCAGAGCGTTCTCTTCATAACCAGGAGAATGAGTGTTCGGGTCCACGTCCGGACAATCTGCATCAAAAAATTAGAGAAATATCGCACATTACATGAACACTTAATTAAGTGAATTACAAATGTGAGGGAATAGAATAAATGAGAAGGAAACGCTCCTTGCTGTTATATAAACTTGATGCGACTTTGTGCGAACTTACTTCTGAATTGCACGTTTTTTTTTTTTTTTTTTTAAAGCTATGGCTCTGGTAAGAAAATTAAAGCATAATGTAAGCGAAAATATAAGCAATAGGTTTAAGATTTCAGACTACAATGGAATTGTTTTTTGTTCAGAAAAAAATAATAAATCGTATATTGAAATATATATTCTTCTAATGAGATTTTGACTCTTTGTACAAATAAAAAATTATTACCTCAATTTGAAGGGTAAAATATATATTTTTTCTTTTTTTTGCAAAAAAAAAAAAAAAAAAACTTATCACATTTTTACTACATTTGAAAAGCTACGCTTAAAATAGAGCATAGTTCAATTTATTTTGTATTTTAACCGTGCTGTAAAATGATGAACACGTGCTGCCATCTAAGTTATAACGGTTCAAGCAGCCTGCGGTAACAAATTGTAAAACTTTAAAAAAAAAAAAACATTTCTCTTCAATATCTAATCTTATATATTATTCCCATCTCATTTTAAAACTTATCAGGCTGGCTAATGACGAAAACTAGACTTACGGTCGAAAAATCAAGTTATCGAAAACGCCCCTTGCTGTTTAAAAACCTTAATGCAGCCTGTAGTTCTTATGCATTTTTTTTTAAAGCAAAGTTCTAATGCAGTTTTCCAATTTTTAACGTCGCTTTCGGTAAAAAGGAAAAAAATAGCCTTTGTGTGTGTGTGTTCATATTTTAATGAAACTTAAAAGCACTGGACTTAGTTGTTCGGTTAAATTGATAAGTTTTTTTTCGGTAGAGCGTTCGGCTATAATCTATCTGAACTTCGGGCAAGCTTGTGCTGTCCGACATAATATCAAATTTATATTAGTATTACGCATTACATATACTCATAACATACACACGTAATAAAATAAATGCATTGGGAATGCTACTTGGTGTTTCGACTCCTTTGAGGAAGCTACAGTTATCATTCGGATAAGTTGACAATCGAAGGGTGTTCTTCCTTTTTTTTTAAGCTTTGATTACATCCAGACCATTCAGCATAATGTAAGCGTAAAAAAGTATTAGATTTACCTAAAGGAAATCTTTTTTGTGCAGAAAAACATTTTCATTGTATGCTGAAATGTAGATGTTTCTAATAGCGGTGTTCAACCTTTTGTACAAATGAAAAAATACTACGCCAAATTAAAACTACGAGTTTCACCCAGTAAACCTTTAATTTTTTATTCGCGCGAATACGATATAAAGCATAAAAATTATTAACAACTTCATTAGCAAGAAATCATTTTCTACTCCTCTCCTTTCTGCTGAAAAAAAAAAAAAATTTGTCTACGTTCGAAAAATTATACTTAAAAAACGGACTCAGTTCAACTAGTTTTGGTTTTGAATTTTAAGTGTTCGATTAAAAGAGAAACATGTGCAGGCCTTTAAGCTGTAACTGTTAAAGCAACCTTCTATATGAAATTGTTC
The DNA here is from genome assembly GCF_026930045.1 of Uloborus diversus. Classification (NCBI taxonomy): domain Eukaryota; kingdom Metazoa; phylum Arthropoda; class Arachnida; order Araneae; family Uloboridae; genus Uloborus; species Uloborus diversus. The sequence continues at coordinate 55,880,174 of NC_072739.1, read as the reverse complement.
AATATTCAAAGATAAAAACACTTATTTTCAATCTAATTTATTACTTCTCTAGAATGTTTATTTCAATCGCTACGTGAGATCTTCGTCATTCTTTAATCAAATTCCAATTTTTACGAATAATTTTAAATCTTATCATGCTGGTTAATGACAAAATATAGAAGCATGATCTTATTATTATTTTTTGTCAAAAAGCTTTTTTGCTGTTCTTTACTACGCATTCCATCAATGAATAGCTTTCGAAAAGGAAGGCGCAATTGCTAGGTTTGTTGGGGTGTCGGAATGTTAATCAGAATGACACCAATTCGAATCCGTGCCAATAAATATCTCTTTAATGTTTCTTTCTTTGCTGTCAGATGCTCACATGGGCAGGACTGTATTTGCCACAACCTGGTTTTTCACATGCACAATTATTGCTTTTTCACGAGTCACTACTCAGCCACTTTTAATGATATTTATGTTTGCATTGAAAATATGTACGACCAAAAGGTGAGCGATGATCAAAGTATCACAACGTTGTATTTAACGAGGTTTTGTTACTGATGTCTTTTAATTACATGCCGTATCTTCTGCGCTTACTTTTTTCGGTTTTTCTTCCTAATATTCTTTCTTTGAAATTTTTAAAGAGCGAAATGCCTTATGAAACGATTCGAAGTACGGTGCGGAGTTCCGCACGGGTCGACTAGTTTTAAATTATATTGGTGGAGGGGGGGGGGCTGAAGCTCATTAATAAAATTTTCGAAGTTAGTAGTCAAAACACAGTTTTAGATGATAGTTGTCTATGTTACTGGAAGGAGAGGTTCGGGATCCGTCTTCAGCAATTTTCCGACAGTGAAATTCCAGAAACGCAATTTTAGATGACTATAGTTGACCCACGCGAAGCATTCGAGTTCAAAGGAAGAATTTTCTGATTTCAATGCAACCTCGAAATGCTATAGACCAAAGCAATGCGTAGTAAAGCAGCAAAATAAATTGAAATTTATCCTTCTGCAAAGTCAAACTTCGATTTACCCTCTTAAAATCAATGTTTTGTTTCCTGATTTTAACAACAACAGATATACAGCTTAGAATTTTGCATATTAGTGGAAACTTGGATTAAAATTCTGCTGAAAAACAAAAACCCATTAAAACGATATTTTTCGGCCCAGATTTGAACTCCCACCCTTTCCCTCATTAGCACGCTGCTTTATCCAACCAAGCAATATGTCTTCGCTCTCAGCTGCTATCCATTTCCAAAATTATTTGAGTGGTTATGTTTTTCCATAATGAAATTTTCAATTTCTAGCCTTATATTTTTATTTGTTTGAAATACATGCGTTTGCGGCCCCCGTTAAAAAAAAAAAAAAATGAATTTTTTGGTAGTTCAGACTTATCTTAGTTTTTACACTTTTTTTTGTTTTAGATGTCATGTCTCGAGAACATCGCTATAAAGTTTTTGTTTAATTTCGCCTTTTGTATTTAAACACTTAGAACTAGCACCTAGCAGTGGTGTGACTAGTCATGACATTTTTAAATCTCGCCTTACTGTTTCAACTTTTCCTCTAATTAAAATGTATTTTGGTGGCACATATATTTTTCTCTACTTAATCACTATTTTCATGATGATATTTTTACAAAAAATAGAAATAAAAAGAAAAAAAAGAAATTTAAAAATGCCGCAGCCCCTATGAAGTTATGTTTATTTACGTATTCATTTTTTACTTGACTGACGCTTGTCATAGATTTGTACTAAACACTGAATACTTTCTTTTCGTTAAAAAATGTTCGAAACGTTCGTTTCAGCGCTCCTCAGAAGTAAATCATAAAGCATAACCTTGCTTGGATGTTCCTAAATAATATTCAGAGATTGCATTTGCTTTCAAATTTCGCATAAAAAACTCTTTTTGACACTTTTATTCTATTTGTTCACTTATCATTTCTATTACATGTTCTTAAAATCGTAAAGGTTTCCTTTCTGCTTTTTTTTTTTTCATTACTAATATGAAATTGGTGACGCCATTTCTAAAAAACTGGGTGGGGGGGGGAGCAAAACCCTTCTTGGTGATGGCTCTGGTGCCCCCCCCCCCAAAAAAAAAATGTTTGGTTATGCTACGCCTCTGACTGGTACTGATTTTCGCAAGTCGCGGAGTAGAGTCCACTTTCCCGCATTTCGGCAATCAAGAGTGTTTAAACAGTGAAAAAAAAGGTGAAGGTGAATTCAAGTGCACTGACCGTCTGCTCACTGCTTTTGTTACTCATTGAGTAGAAATTCCGAAATTCCCAAAAAAGGCAGCACACATTTTTGAAATCAGGTTGAGGTAAACAATGTACGGCAAAAAGCAGCAGTGCAAGAATTTTCCGGGGGAGCCAAGCCGGTCTGAAATATTCCAGGGGAAGCTCAAGCTCCCTCAGCTCCCCCGGTTCCGACGCCTATGCTTACCAGGCTCGGTTCTCCGATTGATCCCTGGGACATCGAGATGGACCCACTGACGTCAAGGAGACAGTTCAAGGGTTCATCGAGCCAAATGAAAAATATAGTTCCTTCATCATATTTTAAGATTTGCTTCTAAAAGCTTGAAAAACATATAAAACCTTCTGCAATTGTTAATTTTAATTCATTTAAAACCAGAAAAATGGGTAAAATAACGTTCGTAGTTAGCGGAACTTACGAAAAGCGGTTCTTTCTAATATTCATCCGCTGCGCATTAAAAATATAGGCTATTGGGTTATTTAGGCGGGAATTGCAGTTCAGTCGAATTGTGTGTCTGAGAAGGTTTTGTTGCTTTTGTCAGTCAGAAAAGGTGAGTACGCTTGTTGAGCAATCACGATTGCTTATTGCTTTCATTTGACTGTTTTTGGTGTGCTATCATTTTTCCCACCGGCGCGGCGCCACCCTCTACCAGCACCACCCTTCGCGTCGGCCGGCCTCACGATGCTGCTCCTCTAGCGAAAACAGTCTTCAGGTTACCGTCCATATCCTACACACACACGCATACATACACGCACCAACACACACGCACACACAAACACATACACACAAATGCACAACTGCCCACACATTCATACCTGCACACAGACACAAACACATATGCTTACACACACACATACATACCCCGCCCCCACGCACACAAACACTCATACACACAACTACCCACACACTCATGACTGCACACAGACACAAACACACATGCCTACTTAAATACACATACCCCCCTCCCCACACACACATACAAACATACACTCGTGATTGCGAAAAACAATTTGAACTCAAGATGACAAAATTGAAATTATTATTTTTTTTTTTTCATTTAACAATTAAAAATGGATAAATGTTACTCCGACAGACATTTGCTTTGAATTAGATACGAAGAATTAGAAAAAAAAAAAAACGATATAAAAAGTTTGAAAATCTCCTTCTAAACTCTAGCGTTGGCGAAATTGATCCGCCTTTCTTAAATTTTTATAATTCTACAGTTTCAGCCCAGTCTAGTTCTCAGGATGGAGCGGGGGACTTATTTTCTGATGAACATGAAATTTTCGATTCATGTTCGTCTTCATTTTATTACGACTCGGATTCGGACAGTTGCGAATTTCAACTTGATGAATCTGTTTCTGTCGGTCCAAGTAAACCCCTTCTAATTTGGCGCATCGCCCTAATGATACAAATTATCGGGAACAATTAAAAGAGTGGGCTATTCGGAATAACATTTCTACAACAGCTCTTAACGAGTTGTTGACTATTAACCAGCCATTTCATGAGTATTTTCCAAAAGATGCAAGAACTTTGTTAAAAACTAATGTGAATGCATCCAAGGATATAATTTCAATGGGAGAAGGGCAATTTGCTTATTTTGGGGTTCAAAATGCTATTAAAAGTAAACTTGAAAGTGGGATGCAAAATGAAAACCATAATTGCGATGTAGTCAAGTTAAGTCTAAAAGTCAATTGTGACGGACTGCTACCGGGCAAAAGCTCGAAAACACATTTTTGGCCAATATTAATAACTGTTAATGAAGTTTGTGACCAGTCACCAGCTAAAGTAGCTGTGTATTCTGGAAAAGGGAAACCCACAGACGCTAATGAATCTGTCGGATTTTGTTGATGAATTGATTGAGCTTAGTTCCACACCTTTTGTAGTCAGTAGCACAAAATATATTGTTGATTTCAGGAAATGAATTTTTTGTGTGACAAACCAGCAAAATCATTCATAAAATCAACTCTTGGTCATAATGGTCGTTTTTCTTGCGACAAATGTGAGGTTAAAGGAGAATTTCTTGGCCGAATGGTTTTTTTGGACAATCATGCCCCCAGACGCAATGATGTCAGCTTTCAGAACAGAAGAAATCCTGAACACCATGTCAAAACATCTGTTTTAGAAAAATTGAATATTGACATGGTGTTTCAATTTCCCTGTGATTACATGCATTGCATTTGTCTGGGCAGCATGCGAAGACTAATATTCTTCTGGACGGAAAACAAGAATAGGCAAGGGCGCTTAAGTTCGCATAATATTTCAGAAATTTCGTCGAAATTAGAATTGTTTTTAAAGCATTTGATTCGGGAATTTTCAAGGAAGCCAACTAGCATTTCTGACTACAAACGATGGAAAGCCGCTGAATTTCGTTTATTCCTAGTTTATACTGGGATGATTGCTTTAAGAGGAGTGTTGACAAAAAAGATGAATGATCATTTTCTATTATTATGTGTCTCAGTTAAGATTCTAACTGTGAAAAATAAAACTAATGAAGCAATAGAGTACGCTGGTAAATTGCTTCAGTTCTTTGTAATTGGGTGCAGAGAATTATATGGGAAGGAAATGGTGGTAAATAACATGCATTCCTTGGTTGGTTGGTTGGTTTGATTTTTATGGCGCAAGAGCCCTTGAGGGCTATACAGCGCCAAACGATATTTTATTATATGCTATTTATTTTTCATTAAAGAATAAGGTAAATAAAAGCATATTTTGAAGAAGAAAGCATAAAACTTCAAGTGCTAGTGTTGAAAAGTGCAACCGATAAAAACATTTAAACAATTTGAAGATAAAGACAAAATGGGCAAAACAATATCTTGAAAAACAAAGGAAGGACAAAATCACATAATGTCGAGACAAACACTAAATTAAAAAGGAGAATCCAATCTCCTGGAGGAAGGAGTACAAATTGCGATGGGGCGGCTCCCCCAGCAACTCCTTCAAAGATGGGTTAAAATTATTAAAATATTTATAACGAATTAGATTAAAATTTGGGCAGTTGCATAAAATGTGCAACACTGTCTGATGTACATCACATGTAATGCATGTTGGAGCTGGTTCACGACATAAGAGATATTTATGAGTAAATCTGGTATGTCCAATGCGAAGTCGAGCTAATAAGACTTGTTCTCTCCTGGTGATATTTAATGATTTAAAACCTCTAGTGGAGGGCTGGATCGAATGCAATTTATTTTGGATTTCTGAATTCCACGTCCCCTGCCAATACGTGTTGAGGCTTACAACGACGGCGTTTTTGATGTCGTCGAAAGGGACACTATTATCGACCAGGATACTTGCAGCTCTGGCAGCTGAGTCGGCTGCCTCATTGCCTGCAATGCCTACATGACCAGGAATCCAACAAAAAAGAACACGAAAATTATTTTGCATAAGGTTTTTGTATAAAAGATATGACTGGATGACTACAGGATGGCTGTTATTATTGCAATGAGTGATGGCTTCCACTGAACTCTTGGAGTCAGTGAATATCACCCACTTTTTGTAGACGGATTGGGTTATTGATTGTAGCGATGAAAAAATAGCTTTTATTTCTGCAGTAAATACCGAGCAAGATGTGTTTAGTTTTTCTGCCGTAACTTGATCATTAATTATTGTTGAAAAGCCGACGTGATTGTTTGCTTTTGATCCGTCAGTAAAAATGTGTCTGTAACCAGAATACTTGCTTTTGATCTCATTAAAGACTTGTTGATCAACTGTGTCTGCAGTAGTTTGTTTTGGGAATTCTGATAAATCATTAATTATAGAGGGTATGACTTCGCACCATGGTTCAATTAGGTTTATTGTGTTGACGGTTTTAAAATCTGGTAGCTGCAGGTCTGAGAGTACCCGACGCATTCGGATCCCAAATGTTGGGGTCATCGAGGGCCGGTTTAGAAATAAAGCAGCATTACATGGGTTAAAAATATGGAGATGTAGTGGGTGATTAGTGCAAGGTTTTATTTTGAAGTAAAAATTTAAAGAAAGTTTGAGGCGTCTATTGTTTAGAGATTGTTCGTGTGCAAGGATATGAAGACTGTTGATAGGCGAAGTTCGAAAGGCTCCTGTGCAGATGCGTAGTGCCTGATTATGTATTGGATCCAGACTTTTCAGATAGGTTTTAGCAGCGGAACCATAAATTTGACATCCGTAATCAAGTTTTGAGCGTATCAAAGCCCTGTATATTCTTAGCAGAGACTCAGTATTAGCACCCCAAGAAGTGTTCGCTAAGACTTTAAGGATATTTAATTTTAATGAAAATTTCTTTTTTAACTCTTGTATATGCGGTATAAATTTTAGTTTATTGTCAAGTGTGAGACCAAGGAATTTTCCTTGATCTTTTAAAGCTATTGGTTGATTATTGAGGAGGAGATTTGGGTCAGGGTGAAGGCCTCTTTTTCGGCAGAAGTGGATACAGAATGTTTTTTGAGCAGAGAAAGTGAAGCCATTTTCTTCCGCCCATTGGGTTACTTTATTGATTGCAATTTGAAGTTGTCTTTCAACGATACTCATGCTCGTTGATGAGAAAGAAATTTGAAAATCATCCACGAACATGGTACCTTTTACAGCGGGAGGCAATTGGCCAATCAAGCTATTGATTGCTATAATGAATAGAGTTACGCTTAGTACACTTCCCTGGGGTACTCCTTCTTCTTGAATGAAGGTATCCGACAGAACAGACTTGACGCGTACACGAAAAGAACGATGTTTCAGAAAATTGGAGAGAAAAATGGGTAAATTACCTCGCAACCCATACTCGTGCAGGGTTTTGAGGATCCCATACCTCCAGGTACGGTCGTATGCTTTTTCAATATCGAAAAATACGCTCACAAGATGTTTTCGTTTAAGAAATGCTTCTCTTACTGATGTTTCGAGAAGAATTAGATTGTCTATTGTGCATCTGCCACGTCTAAATCCACTCTGAAATGAGGATATGAGATGGTTGGTTGGTTGGTTGGTTTGATTTTTATGGCGCAAGAGCCCCTGAGGGCTATACTGCGCCAAACGATATTTTGTTATAAGCTATTTATTTTTCATAAAAGAATAAGGTAAATAAAAGCATATTTTGAAGAAGAAAGCATAAAACTTCAAGTGCTAGTGTTAAAAAGTGTAACCGATAAAAACATTTAAACAATTTGAAGATAAATACAAAAAGGGCAAAACATATCTTGAAAAACAAAGGAAGGACGAAATCACATAATGTCGAGACAAACACTAAATTAAAAAGGAGAATCCAATCTCCTGGAGGAAGGAGTACAAATTGCGATGGGGCGGCTCCCCCAGCAACTCCTTCAAAGATGGGTTAAAATTATTAAAATATTTATAACGAATTCGATTAAAATTTGGGCAGTTGCATAAAATGTGCAACACTGTCTGATTTACATCACATGTAATGCATGTTGGAGCTGGTTCATGACATAAGAGATATTTATGAGTAAATCTGGTATGTCCAATGCGAAGTCGAGCTAATAAGACTTGTTCTCTCCTGGTGATATTTAATGATTTAAAACCTCTAGTGGAGGGCTGGATCGAATGCAATTTATTTTGGATTTCTGAATTCCACGTCCCCTGCCAATACGTGTTGAGGCTTACGCCGATGGCGTTTTTGATATCATCGAAAGGGACACTATTATCGACCAGGAAACTTGCAGCTCTGGCAGCTGAGTCGGCTGCCTCATTGCCTGCAATGCCCACATGACCAGGAATCCAACAAAAGAGAACACGAAAATTATTTTGCATAAGGTTTTTGTATAAAAGATATGACTGGATGACTATAGGATGGCTGTTATTATTGCAATGAGTGATGGCTTCCACTGAACTCTTTGAGTCAGTGAATATTACCCACTTTCTATGAACAGATTGGGCTATTGATTCTAGTGATGAAAATATAGCTTTTATTTCTGCAGTAAATACCGAGCAAGATGTGTTTAATTTTTCTGCCGTAACTTGATCATTAATTATTGAAGAAAAGCCGACGTGTTCGTTTGCTTTTGATCCGTCAGTGAAAATGTGTTTATAACCAGAATACTTGCTTTTGATCTCATAAAAGACTTGTTGATAAACTGTATTAGGGGTAGTTTGTTTTGGGAATTTTGAGAAATCATTGATTATAGAAGGTATGACTTCGCACCATGGTTCAATTAGTTTTATTGTGTTAACGGTTTTGAAATCCGATAGCTGCAGGTCTGAGAGTACCCGACGCATTCGGATCCCAAATGTTGGTGTCATCGAAGGCCGGTGTAGAAATAAAGCAACATTAGATGGATTAAAAATATGAAGGTGTAAAGGGTGATCAGTATAAGGTTTTATTTTGAAGTAGAAGTTCAATGAAAGTTTGAGGCGTCTATTGTTTAAAGATTGTTCATGAGCAAGAATATGAAGACTGTTAATAGGTGAGGTTCGGAAAGCGCCTGTGCAGATGCGCAGTGCCTGATTGTGGATTGGATCTAGAACTTTCAGATAGCTTTTTGCCGTGGAGCCATAAATCTGGCATCCATAATCAAGTTTTGAGCGTATTAGAGCCCTGTAGATTCTTAAGAGACTCTCTGTATCAGCACCCCAGGAAGTGTTCGATAAGACTTTAAGGATATTTAATTTTAGTAAACATTTCTTTTTTAACTCTTGTATATGCGGTATAAATTTGAGTTTGCTATCAAGTGTAAGACCGAGGAATTTTCCTTGATCTTTTACAGCTATTGGTTGATTGTTAAGCAGAAGTGTTGGATCAGGATGAAGACCTCTTTTACGGCAGAAGTGGATACAGAAAGTTTTTTGAACAGAGAAAGTAAAGCCATTTTCCTCCGCCCATTGTGTTACTTTATTAATAGCCATTTGAAGTTGTCTTTCAATGATACTCATGCTCGATGAAGAGAAAGATATTTGAAAGTCATCAACGAACATGGTACCCTTGACAGCGGGAGGCAGTTGTTCGATTAAGCTGTTGATTGCAATTGCAAAAAGAGTTACGCTTAGTACGCTTCCCTGGGGAACTCCTTCTTCTTGAATAAATGCATTTGAAAGAACAGACTTGACACGTACGCGAAAAATTCGGTCTCTTAGAAAATTAGAGAGAAAGATGGGGAGATTACCTCGTAACCCATACTCGTGCAGGGTTTTGAGGATCCCATATCTCCAGGTACGGTCATATGCTTTTTCAATGTCAAAAAATACGCTCACGAGATGTTTTCGTTTGAGAAATGCTTCTCTTATTGATGTTTCGAGAAGCAATAGGTTGTCTATTGTGCATCTACCACGCCTGAATCCACTTTGATATGGAGATAGCAGATGATGCGACTCCAAAATGTATATCAGCCTGGAGTTGACCATCCGTTCCATTATTTTACATAGGCAGCTAGTGAGAGCTATAGGTCTATAGCTCTCAGGTTTTTCAGATGGTTTATTGGGCTTAAGGATAGGAATTACTGTTGCTTGACACCAGGATTTTGGGAATCTGTGTTCCGAATAAATTCTATTGAAAAGATGCAGAATATGTTCTAAAGAGGACCTGCTTAGATGTTTTAACATACTATTGTGAATTTCATCTGGACCTGGTGATGTGTTTTTTGATTTTTGTAAGGCAGCATTCAGTTCTTGAAGGGTGAATTTTGTGTTGTATTGATTAAAAATGTTTGAATTAAAATCTAGAACTTTTTGTTCTTTGCGTGATTTGATGGTTAAAAATTTTGAGCAATAGTTATTTGCACTGGAGACTTCTGCCAAATAAGTCCCCATGAAGTCAGCCACCTCTTTGTGATCGGATAAAATACGACCGTTATTCTCCAGAATGGGTGCACAAGATATATTGTAGTTGCCAACGATTTTTTTTATTTTACCCCATACGGTCTTTGATGGGGTTGACATCGTGATTGTGCTGACATAGGTCTGCCACGAGTCCCGCTGGCTCTTCCGTCGAATCCTTCGAGCTTCAGCACGAGCTCGTTTAAGTGCCACGAGATTTTGTGTGGTTGGATAACGACGAAACGTATTCCATGCCTTTTTTTTGCTTCTTATGAGCCTCCTGACAATAGAGGTTCCACCAAGGCTTAGGAAACTTGATCCTGCCTTCAGTGGTTTTTGGTATGGCAGCGTTAGCTGCGTTTAGGATAATGTCGGTTACTCGCTTTACCGCTACATCGATATCAATATCAGTCACGTCTTCTGATTTAATTTCTGCCAACTGGGTAAATGCTGCCCAATCAGCTCGATCAATGCGAAGTCGAGCTTGCTGATGCTGCTGATGGCCGCAGCGTCCAGTAGAGGTTATCCTGATCGGAAAGTGGCCACTGGAGTAGAGACCACCCTCCACCTGAAAATCCCAACGTGGCAGAAAAGAAGGTGAGCATATTACGAGATCGATGGCATGGTAAGATTGGGTAGAAAGATGAAAATAAGTGTTTTCACCGTTATTAAGGATGCAAAGATCATTGTCTTCAATAAAATTTTCTATTGTTAAACCTCTTCTGTTGGAGTCTGGACTCCCCCAGAGAGGATTATGACCATTGAAATCCCCCAAGATGACGATTGGGGGAGGAAGTTGATCTAACAGTGTCTGCAATTCCACGCTTCTCAAGTCATAAGAAGGTGGGATATATACAGAACAAACTGTGAACAGCGAGTGAAGGTGAAAGCGCGCAGCTACTGCTTGCAGGGATGTGTTGATATTGAGCTGGCTAGATGCATAATCATTAGCGATTAGCAATGCCACTCCTCCACAACGACGACCACCTGACAAGCAGTCCTTGCGGTATATGTCAAAACCTTTCAACCTCGGTTTATCAACAGGCGACAGGAATGTTTCCTGCAAACAGAATATGGCCGGTTGGTGATATTCGACAAGATATTTGATGTCTGTGACATTATGCGAGTAACTCTGACAATTCCAAGAGAGAATATTCAGGGCCATGAAGAAGAAAGAAGAGGAAAAACGGCCAAAGAGAGAGAAGCACATCAAGAGGCAGGAAGATCCTCCACCCAACCTTCATCATCGGTTGGGGGAGTTTCCTCAAACTCAATGTCCTCGACTTCTTCGTCAGAGGGAAGAGGAGGAGATTTTGTTAGCTTAACCTTCTTGCTGGTAAGCAAGAAGTCCTCCTTTTTAAAATTGTAATGTTTTGGGGGTCTCTGTTTGGAGGATACCCCAAGTTTTGCGCGTGCGAGAATTTTCTTTTTTTCGACAGTTTTCTTAGATGGTTCAACAGCAGTGTTATTCATATTTGCATTGGTGGATTTTTTGGTTTGTGTTTTACTTACATTGGTTTTACTGCTAGAGGAAGAGGTTTGTTTATTTGTCTGTGTTGTGGAGTTTAGCGAAGTGTTATTATTAACAGTTTGTGTTTCTGTCTGAGTACTTGCTGATTTTAAGATCTTTTTTACTGCTGCAGAGTAGGAAATTCCTACTGTGGGTGTGCGAGAGTCGACTAATTTTCTTGCTTCTGGATAAGAAATTTTTTGGGTTGTTTTAATAACCTGGATTTCTTTTTCTGATAGCCATTTGGAGCAAGATCTGGAATATGAAGGGTGATCCCCTTTACAGTTAACGCATTTGTATGTTTTAGAGCAGTTATTGCTATCGTGACCGGGCTCTGCACATCTGGCACAGGTTTCAGTACCACGGCACGAAACTTTTGAATGTCCAAATCGCTGGCATTTGAAACACCGGAGCGGATTCGGAATATAAGGGCGAACTGGACAAGAGAGATAGCCGGCTTTAACTCGTTGCGGGAGGACGGGTGTACTGAATGTTAAAATAATGTGTTTTGTGTTTATCATCTCGCCGTTACGTTTGATGGAGATCCTTTTAACTCCACTCACGTGTTGGTCTTTCATTTCCTGTAATATTTCACTTTCTGAGGTATAGAGAAGATCAGGTTCAGAAATTATTCCGCGTGAAAAATTTAGTGTTGAATGTTCTGAGACAGTGACTAGGTATGATCCAATTTGTTTTATTGACATTATTTTTGAAACTTGTTGGGTATCTTTAATTTCGACTAAAAGTTCACCATTTCGTAATTTTTTAACAGTTTGAAATTCACCTATCTGATGACTTAAGGCTTTATTGATGACAAAGGGAGATATTTTTGTAAAATTTACATTTGGGTCGCTTCGTTTAATTATAAAGAATTTTGCTAAGCTCGAATATACAGTCTGACGCTCCCCACAAGGGGGAGAGGTGTTCTTAGTGTTTATATCCATAAAAAAACCAGAGAACTAGGGGGAAAAGTGGGGTCTAGCCCCTGTGTAGCCCCCCTACACAGAGGTAAGGCTGCGTACGACAGGGTTCGCCTGCTATCCCTGAAGCCTCCCGTTTGAGGCACCGACTACCCCCGGTACCACGCAGCCATAGGCACGGTTGACACACCTTGGCTTAGGGGTTTTCGTCCGCATTTGGTAAGTGTGATGAGGGAAGGAAGGGAACAAAAGTCCCTTCCCGCCGATATTCTGTTTGAGCAACTGGGGGTTCACGACTCCTCCCAAGAGCTCGCCCCGAACTCACCACACCGCAAGCCCCCCCACCACGACAAGGTAAACGGACACGGGGGGGATATGAGATGGTGTGACTCCAGAATGTGCATCAGTCTGGCGTTTACCATCCGTTCCATGAGTTTACATAGGCAACTAGTGAGAGCTATAGGTCTATAGCTCTCAGGTTTATCAGATTGTTTATTTGGTTTAAGGACAGGGATAACTATTGCTTGACTCCAGGATTTTGGGAATCTATGTTCGGAATAAATTCTATTAAAAAGCTGCAGAATATTTTCTAATGAAGACCTGCTTAGATTTTTTAACATGCTATTGTGTATTTCGTCAGAGCCAGGTGATGTGTTTCTTGATTTTTGTAAAGCAATATTTAGTTCATGAAAGGTAAATTTTGTGTTGTATTGATGAATAATGTTTGAATTAAAATCAAGAACTCTTCGTTCTTTATGAGATTTAATAGCTAAAAACTTAGAACAGTAATTATTTGCGCTGGAGACTTCAGCCAAGTGAGTCGCCAGGCAGTCAGCTACCTCTTTGTGATCAGATAAAAGTTGACCATTTTTCTAAAGAATTGGAGCACAAGATATGCTATAGTTTCCAGCGATTTTTTTTATTTTACCCCATACAGTCTTGGACGGGGTGGACGTCGTGATTGTGCTGACATAGGCCTGCCACGAGTCCCGCTGGCTTTTCCGTCGAATCCTACGAGCTTCAGCACGAGCTCGTTTAAGTGTCACAAGATTTTGTGTGGTCGGGTATCGACGAAATGTGTTCCATGCTTTTTTTTGTTTCTTCTGAGCTTCTTGGCAAGCAGAGTTCCACCATGGCTTAGGATATTTGATCCTGCCTTTAGAGGTTCTTGGTATAGCAGCGTTCGCTGCGTTTAAGATGATGTCGGTTACTCGCTTTACCGCTACATCAATATCAATGTCAGTCACGTCTTCCGATGTTATTTCTGCCAAATGGGTAAATGCTGCCCAATCAGCTCGATCAATGCGAAGACGGCCTTGCTGATGCTGCTGATAGCTGCAGCGTCCAGTATATGTTATTTTGATTGGAAAGTGGCCACTAGTGTAGAGACCACCCTGCACCTGAAAATCCCAAAGTGGCAGAAAGGAAGGTGAGGATATTGCAAGATCGATGGCATGGTAGGTTTGCGTAGGAAGGTGGAAATAGGTATTTTCACCGTCGTTAAGAACACATAGATCGTTATCTTCAATAAAGTTTTCAATAATTAGACCTCTGCTGTTAGAGTCTGAGCTCCCCCAGAGAGGATTATGGCCATTAAAATCCCCCAAGATGATAAATGGGGGAGGAAGTTGATCAACCAATGTCTGCAACTCCACGCTTCTCAAGTCGTAAGAAGGTGGAATATATATAGAGCAAACTGTGAACAGCGAGTGAAGGTGAACGCGCGCAGCTACTGCTTGCAGGGATGTGTTGGTATTGAGCTGGCTAGATGCATAATCATTGTTGATTAGCAATGCCACTCCTCCACAACGACGGTCGCCTGACAAGCAGTCCTTGCGGTATATGTCAAAACCTTTCAACCTCGGTCTATCAACAGGAGACAGAAATGTTTCTTGCAGACAGAATGTGGCCGGTTGGTGATATTCGACAAGATCTTTGATGTCCGTGACATTATGCGAGTAACTCTGACAATTCCAAGAAAGAATGCTCAGGGCCATTGAGAAAAGAGGAAGGAGAAACGGCCGAAAGAAGAGGGAGAAGCTCATGAAGGAGGATGGTCCGTCCATCCTTCATCGTCGGATGGCGGAAGATCTTCGAATTCGACATCCTCGTCCTCCTCTTGGGGAGGAGGTTGTGTAAGTTTTTCAATTTGGGACTTGGTTAATTTTACTTTCTTGCTAGAAAGTAAAAAGTCCTCTTTTTTAAAATTATAAAATTTTGGGGGCCTCTGTTTAGAGGCTACCCCAATTTTTGCGCGCGTTTGAATAATTTTCTTTTTTTCCACAGTTTTGTTTTGTTTTTGATCAGTTGGTTTTTTTGAAATTATTGTAGATGGATAACTTGTACTCGGGATTTGTGTACTTAATATTTTAGTTTCGTTACTATTTTTTTGGGGAGGCTTAGGGGTATTGAGTTGTTTATTTTTTGATTTAGGAGAGTTAGTTGATTTAGTGCTGGTTATTGTATTAATCATTTGAGGATCTGTTTGTGTGCTGGTAGAATTGAATACTTTTCTTACTGCTGCAGCATATGAAAGTCCGGCTGAAGGCGTACGAGACTGGACAATTTTTCTGGCATCTGGATATGATATGTTCTGAGTGGTTTTAATTACTTGCATTTCCTTTTCGGAGAGCCAGTTTGGACATTTTCTAGAGTAGGACGGGTGATCTCCTTTGCAGTTGACACATTTATATTCCTTTTTGCATTCATTGCTGTCGTAGCCGGACTCAGCGCACCTGGCACAAGTTTCTGCACCACGGCATGACAGTCTGGAATGCCCAAAGCGCTGGCACTTAAAGCACCGTAGCGGGTTAGGAATATATGGTCTAACAGGGCAGGAGAGATAACCAGCTTTGACACGTGAAGGGAGGATAGGCGTACTAAAAGTCAGAATGATATGTTTAGTATTCTGCATTTCGCCATTGCGTTTAATAGTGATCCTCTTCACTCCACTTACGTGTTGGTCATTCATTTCTTCTAGAATTTCCTTCTCGGATGTAAATAGAAGGTCTGGCTCTGAAATAACACCCCGAGAAAAGTTTAGAGTTGAGTGAGCTGTAACTGTACATAGATATGAGCCTAGTTGTTTGATAGCTAGAATAGGTTGAACTTGTTTAGGATGTTTGATTTCAACTAATAGTTCGCCAGTGCGTAGCTTTTTTGCTGATTGGAACTCGCCGATAAGATTTATTAATGCCTTGTTAATTAAGAATGGGGATACAGCGGTGAATGTTAGATTTTCGTTCCTTTTGATAATAAAGAATTTTGCAGATGTAAGCGATTCAGTCTGACGCTCCCCACAAGGGGGAGAAGTGTTCTTTGTGTTTATATCCATAGAAAACCAGAGAACTAGGGGGAAAAGTGGGGTCTAGCCCCTGTGTAGCCCCCCTACACAGAGGTAAGGCTGCGTACGACAGGGTTCGCCTGCTATCCCTGAAGCCTCCCGTTTGAGGCACCGACTACCCCCGGTACCACGCAGCCATAGGCACGGTTGACACACCTTGGCTTAGGGGTTTTCGTCCGCATTTGGTAAGTGTGATGAGAGAAGGAAGGGAAAAAAATCCCCTCCCGCCGATATTCTGTTTGAGCAACTGGGGGTTCACTACTCCTCCCAAGAGCTCGCCCCGAACTCACCACACCGCAAGCCCCCCCCCCCCCACCACGACAAGGTAAACGGACACGGGGGGGGGGCATTCCTTGATTCATTTAGATGAAGATGTAAAGAGATTTGGTCCTTTAGATAATTTTAGCTGCTTTGCCTTTGCCTTTGAAACATTTTTGTGTAAATTACAAACCAGAATTCGCACGGGACATCATCCATTAGAACAACTTTGTACACGTCTGTCTGAGGATGAATTACCTCACAATTCTAAAATATCTAATATAAATACCATTGGATTACATTATTCTGGGCCTCTATTTGATTCTATGTTGGAAAATGAAATTGAGCAGTTTACAACTTTAACGTTGTCACTTAGTAACTATTCATTTAAAGAACCAAACAATTGTTGTTTGGTAAATAACGAAGCAGTAATCATTCAAAACATTATAAAAAATACAGAAGTAGTTTTTATATTGGGGAATTTTCCAAACAGGGAGACTTTTTTTTTTTAATATCCCTGTAATTCTAGTTTATTGCATGTTTACAAAGTTAGGAACTTAGAAAATAATCTTAAAGGGTTTTCTATAGAGGCTACTCAGCATAAATGCAATCTCTTGCTACCCTCCACAGATTTTGTTGCTGTTAGAATAATTCATGAATTAAGAGTGAATATGTTTTATCTCATTTTATCAAGTACATGCAAAATCCTTCTGAGAAAGTTTTAAAAATAAGTTTTCCACTGTAAAAGTCATACCATCTACGTTATTTTACGAGGTATTTCTATGGCATTCATTGCATTGGCTTGATACGTTGATTCCAGTTCATTTTGCTTTAAAGTATAGCTGTTCTGCTTATGCACTATCATTTTAATGCCCTTTTAAAATTTCATCCTTTTGGTTATGTTATTTGACATGATGCATTACATCCGATTTCAAGCTTCTTTTTTTTGGGGGGGGGGGGGGAACTGAATTTAAAATATTAGTTTGGTAATAGTGTTGGTCATTTCTATTTCCTTTCCTTATTAATATGTACTGTGCACAGGGTTTTTTAATTCTAAAACTACTGTACTTTCATTTTTATAGTTTAAAATTTAATATTTTAAAACTTTTTTAAATTTGAGACATTTTCATAACAATGTCCAAGTTTGTCTATTAACAAAACGACAAGGGAAGAAATTGCTTTGGTTATGTTCTTATAGAGTAATTGGTTAATAGACATTACGTTAAGTAATTTTGTTCAAGTAACAACAGAGTAAAGATTACTACAACAACAAATGAAGAAATCTGCTCTAAATGATCATCAAGTGTTTCAAATTTCAGGACGAGCGGTAAGAGTGCCGTAACTCCAGATCAAGTCTGAAATAGAAAACCTACTTTGCTGACCCCCCCCCCCCTTATATTAACTTTTTAAATGAGTTTCTCTTTTGAAACAGGAAGACTGATAACCTTTCCTCTCAAATGAACTGGCAGTCCAAATGTCAGCTTGTGACATCAGACATTAAAGATCAACGATGCAGGACTTCGAGTAAGGGAGTGTTCCAGGGAAACCAGAAAAAATATATATATATAATAATAATAATAATAATAAGATTGTATATATTTTTATGTATGAATTACACATACACACTATATATATATATGTGTGTGTGTGTAAAATAAATTAAAAAATATAAAAATAACAAAAAATACAGATGTTGTGATGTACCTACAGTGATTAAATCAGAAAAAAAAAAGAAAAACCTCTCTTCGAACATGGTATGCCCAGCCTTGTTAAGCAGCAGGTAGAAGGCTCAGAATGCGCTAGAAAGAAAAGTCCCCCTCCCTCATACAAGACCCTTAATTAAGGTGACCAGAATTGTTCTTCCTCAAAATGGGAAGCTTTATAATTTCAGGCAGCATAATGCTTAATATAATATTTATTTTTAAAAAGATTTAAAAAAAATAATAAGTAAGTTGGTACTTATTATAAAAATCAACAGAATTTTAATCATGTCGTAATTACAAGTGTGTATATATTTGTTTACCTTTTCCATTTGTATTTCTGTTCATTGAACTATAACTTTCCAGCGAGGTACGATTGATATTGTATTTCAAGGTGTGTTCAAACAACAAGGATTTTGCCGTGCTAAATTAGCATACAGTTTGCTTCCCGTGTACGTTAATGGTGACTGGTGCACGTTAAATCGGTCGTGATCACCAAATTCCTCCAAGTTCTCATTTCAAATCAATACCTCTGGGGGTTCGGGGAATCTTCAATAAAGGTGCGTTTCAAATATCGCCAAATTTTTGGCGATAAATCTCTTTCACGGCAACCATGCGCCACTTTCCCGCTGCCGTGATCCTACGGCAACCCTGCTTTTCTTCATTGGCGATGGACCCTTATCATGGGAACCCGGCGCCACTTCCGATACTGCAGTAACCCTTCACCCCTTTCGGTCCCATCAACCCTTCCTTTCCCCCTCTACGTTTGCCGTAAGTGCAACTTACTTTTTATTATTTTATAATTTGATTTGAATGATTGGGAATTATGTTCATTTTTGCTGTATTTTAAAATTTCCGAAATTATTAATTCCGTATTTTAAACGTATTTACCTGAACTTTACTCCAGCTAGTGGCAACCCACGCCGATCTTATTTGCCCTTAAATTTTGTTTTTTATTAAATAATCAATTAATCTCTTTTAAGTATGATCTTAATTAAGAAATTAATACTTTTAATGCTGTTTATTTCATATTTTGGACCCGATTAAATCGGATTATCGCTTGATCACATGGTTTTAGGGATGATTTGCGTTGATTGTTTCTTTTTCCTATCATCTTTGTTTTTGTATGGTTATTTTCCTTTAATAGAAGTTAATTTTTGCCCTAGATGGCTTGTTCAAAACCTTGCTTTGAGTCTCCCTTGTGCCACAACACCTCCTGTGACCACCCCCTCCAATATACACGAAAGGCTCAAGTTCTTCAATATTTATACATATTCTGGACTCTTGGAATCTGAGGAGGTAGCACAGCAGTTTTTAACAGAAATAGGGGTTGCTCCGGACCCTAAAAACTGCCCACCTTGTTCCTCTTGTGGTGCTCAGACCGTAGCCATCAAAGCTAAAGCGAAGAAGTTTTTATTCGTGTAGTTCTTGCAATAGAAGGGTATATCTTCAATTTTTTCCTCTTTATCTTTATTCAATTACTCGTTGTTCCACTGATATTGACTTTGCTGCACTTATTGTAGATTTCTCCGGCGCAGAATACATTTTTTTGATGGTCTTCGGCTCCTTTTCCGAGAGGTTATGTTGACTGTCGCATTCCTCCTCAAGCAACCTCTCACCCAGGTGATGGAAGGAGTGCGAATGTTTCGGATGCAGCATTGGGTCTAGCAACCCTTGTTTGTCTTCCGAAACTCTCGTTAACTTTTTCAATTACCTGCAAGAGATTGCGGAGGTGTTCACCTCTCATCATTCGAAGCTCTTGGGGGGAGCTGGTAAGACCATTCGCCTCGATGAGACCTTCCTTACCCAAAGGAAATATCATCGAGGAAGGGTAACCGAAAACATGACTCAGACTGTTTTAGGGATATTTTGCAGGTATGATTCGTTTAGAATTCCCGTATTCGTTTCATTTTTCTGTTTTTCAATTTTGTATGCTTGTTTTGTCTTATTTAGAGAAGATCGGGAGGGACTCTTTTTTTCTTGTTGAAAGCAAGGCAAAGCGTCATTTGTGGCCCCTTGTCAAACGACATTGTCACCCAGATACCAGTTTTTTGTGTACCGATGAAAGAAAAAAATATTATTTTGTTGACCAACTATTTGCTGATGCGGTCCACAAAACCACTAATCACAGTAAGCAGGAATATGTGGACCGCAATGATGCCACAAATACCATAAATCCGCTGGAGAATGAGAACCGGATTCTTAAGTAAGCCCTTAAATCGCGGAGATCTCCGAAATTGCTTCGCCAATACATGGCGTTGCATTACTACCAGAGATTCCGCCTAAAGGGTTTGCCCACTCTCGGTGCTCAACTTCACTACCTCCTGAGGGACATTGCTGCTGTGTATCCTGGGTGGTCTAAGCAGGACTAAAAATAAGGCATATTGATGACCCAACTCTCGAAAGTGAGGGCATAGAACATCTGATGCCACGTACACAAGACCCAGACTTTGAGATGGATCTTAAAGGCGATGTACCCCTCATTGATGAGCGGGTTGATGATCCAGATTATGACCCGTCCTATGTGAGGTATAGTTAAAAAGTTTTTTTTGTTGTTTTTCTTTGTGTGAAACCTTCCATGCGTGCGGTTTCATGTAGTGTTCTTGCTATTAATTTTTGGGAAATTGATTTTCTTTCATTTTTTAGATGTTATTCTTATTTTGTGGTGGTTCTAGAATCGGGATCACGCATTACTTGAGGTATACTTGAAATGTGTTTATATAATTCATTTATTATATTGAGGAAGTGTTTGGAAATTGATTTCATTTCATATTTTCAGATTCGGATATGATGTGATATATTCTCTATATTTGGCGTGGAGAAAACCACGTTAAAAAAAACGGTGGCGGAAACCCACCTACAAAAACTACGGTTCACATGCTAGGGTGGGTCCCCGTCCCGTGAACTGGATACGGTTAGCATGACATTATTTGAATATTAGCTAACTAAACCGAATCCCTAGCTTTTTTTTTTTTTCTTATTTTATGCCTTCAATAATTTGAATTCTAGCTTACGTATGATGGTTTCCATAGAAGTTCCAAATTTGGTTTCTCCTGTCCGCTGTGAGTACTTGTTATTTTTTTTCTTGTTTTTTTCCATTATTTCTATGTTTATTATGTTTAAAGTTCGCTATTTTTTTTTGGTGTTAAATCTAAGGGGCTGTTTTCTTTTTAGCTTTTTTCTATGTAATTAAGTTGAAAATTGCATGTTTTTAGTCACTCTTTTTTTTTTTTTAAGTTCATGAGTAGAAAAAAATAGTTCATTTTTGTTAAGTTAGTATTCTTTTGATGTTTCAATAAAAAATTTTAACATGCAAAATACCAAATTCGCCATGTTCTAACGATTTTAACCAAGAGTGATTAAAAAAAACATACGTTTTTGCCTTGTTTACATCGGAAGTCGGGAAGAAAAACAACCCCTTGGTTGAGCAATAAATAAATACCTTTGTGCTGAGGAATAACATGAAATATCCAACGTTGTTTAGCACAAATACACAGATTTCAGAATACACGTGTTTCGGGGTTTCAAGGAACCCCTTTTTCATTTTGATTTTCGAAAAAGAACTTTCATCACTAAGAATTTGGTCGTTTTTACCATTATTTCCTTCTGTTAGTTTTCAGATCGCTAAAATACTTAAACGTTTCCAATTTCATGTTGTGTTTTCACCAATTAATAAACTTTCGTTCTCGACTCTTAAGGATTCTATTGATCCTCTTAATGATTGTGGAATTTATAAAATTGATTGCATTTGCGGCCTTGCCTATATTGGACAGACCCGCCGTTCTTTGAAATTTCGTTTAAAAGAGCATAAAAATTATGTGAGTAAACAACAATTCAATAAGTCTAGTATTGCTCAACACTGCTGGGACTCAAATCACTCCTTTGATTTCAACTCATTTAAAATTATCCAGAAATGCCCAAATTCATCAGATCTTGATTTTTGGGAGTCTTTCCACATTCTGAAGAAAATCGTTCTAATCTAGTTAACGATCTTAAAGCCATTCCGTATTTTTCTGCGGTGTGGCATCCATTCATTAATTGGTAGTCTTTTTTCGCCCCTCTTCTTTGATCTCATATTTTTTCTCCGTTGCGTTGTAGGTGGTTATGGTGTCTTTCTTTGGTATATTTTTTTTTCTGACTTTACGTTTCCATTTCATGTTTTACTTTGTACTTGTTTAACTTTTTGTTGTTTTCCAACTTCTTTCTGTTTCCTGAATTATGTTTATTCTTTCTTTCGCTAAATGTGGCAGTTGAGTCGTAGTAAAAAAAAAAAAAATTTCGGACATAAATTTACTGCTAATTTATTAATTGGTTTCATTTTGACAGCAACATGTATTTTATGGGTCTTTTTACTAAAATTAATTGCTTAAAGGTTTTCTCTGGGAGGGAATCATGCAATAAATCTTGACTTTGAGTTCCGTTTTGTCTTGTTTTGCTTTTGTTATTGCTTATTTTGATATTTAAACTGTCTGCTGTCCATTTTCATTGCTTTTACTGGGTGTCTTTACATCTAGAAGCTCACACCTTTGAATTGAAAAAGGGGTTTCTTGAAACCCCGAAACACGTGTATTCTGAAATCTGTGTATTTGTGCTAAACAACGTTGGATATTTCATGTTAACCCCTTGGTTGGTTTGTTAATTTTTTATGGCACAAGAGCCCTTGAGGGCTACACTGCCCCAAACGATTTTTTGGAATAAATTTTATAGATAAATATAAAAGTAAGCGTGTTAGACATTAAAAACATTTAAATAACTTATGAAATAATGTGTTGACAAAAACCTTTGAATACGAAGAAAAAGACGATCATATTTTGACGGCACAGACACTAAAGTAAAAGGGAGAATCCAATCTCCTGAAGGAAGGGTATAAATTGCGATGTGGTGGTTCCCCCAGCAACTCCTTCAAAGATGGGTTAAAATTATTAAAAACAACCCCTTGGGTTTGGCGCCAAAAAAAAATTGGCGAACTTTGAAAAAATCGCCAAGACGCACCTTTATCGACCGGGGGTTCTAGTTTAGGAGTTGCTCAGCGCATGGTCTAGATCAAAAAGACAGAGCCGTCGTGCCCAATCCCGTGCCCCCCCCCCCCTGCTAGAGCGTGCAGTGCAAGGCTATATTGCTGTTATGGCTATATTTTTTCTAATTAGTAAAATATTTTCAAAATTTTTAAAAAATGATTAAATTTTACAGTGTATACTTATTTTTAAGTTTGAAAATCTTCAATATTTTGCATTAAGTAAACTTTTGTTACAGAGGGGACAAATTAATTTCTGGAAAGCTTTTTCATTTTAAAAAATAAAAATATTTGTTAAATGAAGAAAATCACTGCACACATATACTCAGAAAAAATGAACCTTCATGTGTAAAATGAAACTATGAAACATCACTGTATTTTTAACAGTTATTGCTGTTTTAAAAAGCTGTTATACATTTCCTTGAACATTATGTCAAACACAAGGGTATTTGCTTTTAGTTCAAAAAACCATGTTGTGGTTTCAGTTGGCGTGTGTTCATTTTAATTTCAAACAAGAAAAATGGGTAAAATACCGTTCGTAGTTAGCGGAACTTGCGAAAATGGGTTTTTTCTAGTTCCCAGTCCAGTTCTCACGATGGAGCGGGGGAATTATTTTCTGATGAACATGAAATTCTCCATTCATATTCGTCTTCATTTTACTAAGACTCAGACTGGGTCAGTTGCGAATTTCAACTTGACGAATCTGTTTCTGTTGGTCCAAGTAAAGCCCTCCAAATTTTGTTGCACCGACCTAATGATACAAATTGTCAGGAACAATTAAAAAGGTGGACTAAACTTGTGAAGTGGAATGACACTAATAAGTGTCTAGGAGGGGAGGAGTGACACTTACACCTTTTCATTTTTACTGTGCGTCATATTACAAAAGGTTTCATTTTTACTATGCAAAATAAAAATGCAGTTATTTTGAAAATTTGGCATTTTTATGCTGTTATTTACATTAATGTCAAAATAAGCAAAAAATGCAGTTGCATTTACATAGTTGCGAACTTGTACGATTTAGCCGTACGTTGTAAGATTTTCGGACGTTTTGTACGATTGTACGGTCTTATGGTAGATTTGTACCCGAACTGTACACTTCTTTATTGAATAACAGCATGGAGAACATAAACTTACAGAAAAATTATTGTTTTGAACAAGTGTTTGATAGACATCTTTTCTACCTTCTATTTCTTTGAACTTAAACTTAATTTATTTACTTAGTTTGAAATTTATTTATTTATTTATTATTTAATTTTTTGCTTATAAAAGCACAGATCAAGTAAAGGTAGAGATTTGAGAATAATATAATACTTTAAATTTTAATACTTTGCTTTATAATGGTCAAAAAAACGTAGAAATATAGCCAAAGCATACATTGTAAGATATTTCAAGTTGGCATGTTGGAAGCTATGCATTTAATCAGGGCTCTACTCATGTCAGATATGTTTTTCATTGAAATAAACAGCTTGTTTCTGTAAAATAATTAAATGATTAATGTATTAATAATTCATTATTGCAAGATTATACAAATGAACTATTGATTGTTAAAAGTTTTTGTTTCTACTTTCAGGCTTTATACTTGTCCCCCAAAATTGGGCAGAACAATGTTGTAGATAGGCTACTGACATTTCTCATTAGTTATATTTTCTCAACCCAGCTTAATTGGGCTGGACGCAATGGGAAAAGCGCCGTAAAAAAGACCATATTTGTGGAATTCGTTAAGTGTAAGGACTTTTTTTTTCAGTGTTACTTTAATATTTTAAACGTACGGATTATTTTTTATTTCGTATGACTTCGATTGCTTAGTGGTATTTTTGTGACCCTGAAATCAATATTTTAAAGGAATTATTTGTATATAGTATATTCTTTCTTAGGACTGTAACCAGACTATTGTTTCAAGGAAGGTTTAACCAACTATCTTTCTCATGAAATCTATGTGATCATTACTCTTTGATTTCATATTTTGTATTCTATTGCTTTTTGTTAAAATAGATGCTTAAAGAGAATTAACATGATTGGTTGGTTTACTTATTTTTAATGGCGCAAGAGCCCTTGAGGGCTATACTGCGCCAAACGATTTTTTAGTTTAAAATTTATACATAAATAAAAAATCAGGGTATGATAAAAGTAAAAATGTTTTGGAGAGAAAGGTATAAACAACAGTAGGTTTAAAACAAGTAATAAAAAACCTGTAAATATTAAAAAATTTATGAAAGGGTTTGAAACAATAGGTTGTCAAAAAACCTTCAGTAACAAGAAAAACGGATAAAATTACATTTTGACGACACAACCACTAAATTAAAAAGGAGAAGCCAATCTCCCGGAGGAAGGAGTATATATTGGGATGAGGTGGGTCCCCCAGCAACTCTTTCAGAGATGGATTAAAATTATTAAAATATTTAAAACGTATTTGGTTAAAATTTGGGCAGTTGCATAAGATATGCAACACTGTCTGGTCGACTTTACATCTAATACAAATCGGAGCAGGTTCACGGCATAAGAGGTATTTATGGGTGAACCTGGTATGGCCGATGCGAAGACGAGTTAACGAAACTTGTTCTCTCCTGGTAAGTTGTAATGATTTGAAACCTTTAGTCGATGGCTGGATCGAATGTAATTTGTTTTGTGTTTCGCGATTCCAGGTCCGTTGCCAATGCGTGTTAAGACATTCAGGTATTGCGTTTTTAATGTCAACTAAAGGGACACTGTCATCAACTAGGATATTTGCGTCTTTGGCAGCTGAATCAGCGGCTTCATTACCGGCAATGCCTACGTGACCAGGGATCCAGCAAAAGAGTACATGAAAATTATTTTGTGTAAGACTTTTGTATAAATGATAAGACTGAATGACTATGGGATGACTGTTATTGTTGCAGTGGGTGATTGCTTCCACTGAACTCTTTGAGTCAGTGTATATCACCCACTTTTTGTGAGCGGATTGGGTTATTGATTGTAGAGATATCAATATGGCTTTTATTTCTGCTGTAAAAACAGAGCAAGATGGGTGTGATTGTTCAGCGGTAACTCGACCATTTATTATTGCAGCAAAGCCGACGTGATCGTTTGCTTTTGATCCGTCAGTGAAAATGTCATGATAATCAGAATATTTGCATTTTGTATCATAAAATATTTGTTGGTAGGCTGTATTGGAGGTAGTCTCTTTAGAGAATTTAGCGAGGTCATTGATGGTAGATGGAACTGCTTCACACCATGGTTCAATCAGTTTTATTGTATTGAGAGTATTAAAATCTGACAGTTGCAAATCTGAAAGCACCCGGCGCATTCGGATCCCGAATGTTGGGGTTGCAGAAGGACGATGAAGAAATAAGATAACATTAGATGGATTAAAAATATGAATGTGTAAAGGGTGATCAGTATAAGGTTTTATTTTGAAGTAGAAGTTCAATGAAAGTTTGAGGCGTCTATTGTTTAAAGATTGTTCATGAGCAAGAATATGAAGACTGTTAATAGGTGAGGTTCGGAAAGCTCCTGTGCAGATGCGCAGTGCCTGATTGTGGACAGGATCTAGAACTTTCAGATAGCTTTTTGCCGTGGAGCCATAAATTTGGCATCCATAATCAAGTTTTGAGCGTATTAGAGCCCTGTAGATTCTTAAGAGAGACTCTGTATCAGCACCACAGGAAGTGTTCGATAAGACTTTAAGGATATTTAATTTTAGTAAACATTTCTTTTTTAACTCTTGTATATGCGGTATAAATTTGAGTTTGTTATCAAGTGTAAGACCGAGGAATTTTCCTTGATCTTTTACAGCTATTGGTTGATTGTTAAGGAGAAGTGTTGGATCAGGATGAAGACCTCTTTTACGGCAGAAGTGGATACAGAAAGGTTTTTGAACAGAGAAAGTAAAGCCATTTTCCTCCGCCCATTGTGTTACTTTATTAATAGCCATTTGAAGTTGTCTTTCAATGATACTCATGCTCGATGAAGAGAAAGATATTTGAAAGTCATCAACGAACATGGTACCTTTGACAGCGGGAGGCAGTTGTTCGATTAAGCTGTTGATTGCAATTACAAAAAGAGTTACGCTTAGTACGCTTCCCTGGGGAACTCCTTCTTCTTGAATAAATGCATCTGAAAGAACAGACTTGACACGTACGCGAAAAATTCGGTCTCTTAGAAAATTAGAGAGAAAGATGGGTAGATTACCTCGTAACCCATACTCGTGCAGGGTTTTGAGGATCCCATATCTCCAGGTACGGTCATATGCTTTTTCAATGTCAAAAAATACGCTCACGAGATGTTTTCTTTGAGAAATGCTTCTCTTATTGATGTTTCGAGAAGCAATAGGTTGTCTATTGTGCATCTACCACGCCTGAATCCACTTTGATATGGAGATAGCAGATGATGCGACTCCAAAATGTGTATCAGCCTGGAGTTGACCATCCGTTCCATTATTTTACATAGGCAGCTAGTGAGAGCTATATGTCTATAGCTCTCAGGTTTTTCAGATGGTTTATTGGGCTTAAGGATAGGAATTACTGTTGCTTGACACCAGGATTTTGGGAATCTGTGTTCCGAATAAATTCTATTGAAAAGATGCAGAATATGTTCTAAAGAGGACCTGCTTAGATGTTTTAACATATTATTGTGAATTTCATCTGGACCTGGTGATGTGTTTTTTGATTTTTGTAAGGCAGCATTCAGTTCTTGAAGGGTGAATTTTGTGTTGTATTGATTAAAGATGTTTGAATTAAAATCTAGAACTTTTTGTTCTTTGCGTGATTTGATGGTTAAAAATTTTGAGCAATAGTTATTTGCACTGGAGACTTCTGCCAAATAAGTCCCCATGCAGTCAGCCACCTCTTTGTGATCGGATAAAATACGACCGTTATTCTCCAGAATGGGTGCACAAGATATATTGTAGTTGCCAACGATTTTTTTTATTTTACCCCATACGGTCTTTGATGGGGTGGACGTCGTGAGCGTGCTGACATAGGTCTGCCACGAGTCCCGCTGGCTCTTCCGTCGAATCCTTCGAGCTTCAGCACGAGCTCGTTTAAGTGCCACGAGATTTTGTGTGGTTGGATAACGACGAAACGTATTCCATGCCTTTTTTTGCTTCTTATGAGCCTCCTGACAATAGAGGTTCCACCAAGGCTTAGGAAACTTGATCCTGCCTTTAGTGGTTTTTGGTATGGCAGCGTTAGCTGCGTTTAGGATAATGTCGGTTACTCGCTTTACCGCTACATCGATATCAATATCAGTTACGTCTTCTGATTTAATTTCTGCCAGCTGGGTAAATGCTGCCCAATCAGCTCGATCAATGCGAAGTCGAGCTTGCTGATGCTGCTGATGGCCGCAGCGTCCAGTAGAGGTTATCTTGATCGGAAAGTGGCCACTGGAGTAGAGACCACATTCCACCTGAAAATCCCAACGTGGCAGAAAAGAAGGTGAGCATATTACGAGATCGATGGCATGGTAAGATTGGGTAGAAAGATGAAATAAAGTGTTTTCACCGTTTTTAAGGATGCAAAGATCATTGTCTTCAATAAAATTTTCTATTGTTAAACCTCTACTGTTGGAGTCTGAACTCCCCCAGAGAGGATTATGGCCATTGAAATCCCCCACGATGACAAATGGGGGAGGAAGTTGATCAACCAGTGTCTGCAACTCCACGCTTCTTAAGTCATAAGAAGGTGGGATATATACAGAACAAACTGTGAACAGCGAGTGAAGGTGAACGCGCGCAGCTACTGCTTGCAGGGATGTGTTGATATTGAGTTGGCTAGATGCATAATCATTGTTGATTAGCAATGCCACTCCTCCACAACGACGGTCTCCTGACAAGCAGTCCTTGCGGTATATGTCAAAACCTTTCAACCTCGGTCTATCAGCAGGGGATAGAAAAGTTTCTTGCAGACAGAATATGGCCGGTTGGTGATATTCGACAAGATCTTTGATGTCTGTGACATTATGCGAGTAACTCTGACAATTCCAAGAAAGAATGCTCAGGGCCATGAAGAGAAAAGGAAGGAGAAACGGCCAGAAGAAGAAAAAGCAGCTCATGAAGGAGGATGGTCCGTCCACCCTTCATCGTCGGATGGCGGAAGATCTTCAAAATCTACATCCTCGTCCTCCTCCTGGGGAGGAGGTTGTTGGAATTTTTCAATTTGGGACCTGGGTTATTTTACTTTCTTACTAGAGAGTAAAAAGTCCTCTTTTTTAAAATTATAAAGTTTTGGGGGTCTCTGTTTAGAGGCTACCCCGATTTTTACACGCGTTTGGATAATTTTCTTTTTTTTCAATAAGTTTTTTCGAATTTTGAGTGATTGGTTTGTTTTCATTAACAGTAACAGATACAGTATTTGTTTTTTGTATTTGTTGTTGATTTTGATTAGTTTCCTTAAAAGAAGATTTGGGGCTATAATTTTTTTTATTTGATTTGGTTGTGTTTACAGTTTTGGCATTAGTAGAAGCATCTGTTTGGGTATCTGTTTGTGTGCATACAGACTTCAGTACCTTTTTAACGGCTGAAGCATATGAAACACCTGTTGTTGGTGTGCGGGATTCAACTAGTTTTCTTGCATCTGGATAAGATATTTTTTGTGTTGTTTTAATTATCTGAATTTCTTTTTCTGTGAGCCATTTTGAGCATGATCTGGAGTATGAAGGATGGTCCCCTTTGCAGTTTGCGCATTTGTAGGTCTTGTTACATGTATTACTGTCGTGTCCGGGCTCTGCGCACCTGGCACAGGTGTCAGTACCACGGCACGCAAACTTCGAATGTCCAAACCGCTGGCATTTAAAACACCGGAGCGGATTTGGAATATAGGGGCGAACTGGGCAAGAGAGATAGCCGGCTTTAACACGTTGCGGGAGGACAGGTGTATTGAATGTCAGAATGACATGTTTGGTGTTTATTATTTCGCCGTTCCGTTTGATGGTGATCCTTTTGACTGAATGTACGTTTTGATCCTTCATTCCCTCCAAGATTTCCTCCTCGGGTGTAAAGAGAAGGTCAGGTTCGGAAATTATTCCCCGTGAAAAATTAAGAGTTTTATGTTCTGAAGTTGTAACAAGATATGAACCAATTTGTGTGATTGCCATTATAGATTTAATTTGTTTTGTATCTTTAATTTCAACTAGAAGTTCACCGCTGCGTAGTTTTTTAACAGATTGATATTCTCCTATTAAATGAGTGAGCGCTTTATTTATCAAAAAGGGGGAAACTTTGCTTAAATTGAGGTTTGGATCGTTGCGTTTAATAAGAAAAAACTTAGCTGTGCTCGACAATACGTTCTGACGCTCCCCGCAGGGGGGAGAAGGGTTGTTTATATTATCATCCATAAATAAACCTGGGAACTAGGGGGAAAAGTGGGGTCTAGCCCCTGTGTAGCCCCCCTACACAGAGGTAAGGCTGCGTACGACAGGGTTCGCCTGCTATCCCTGAAGACTCCCGTTTGAAGCACCGACTACCCCCGGTACCACGCAGCCATCGGCACGGTTGACACACCTTGGCTTAGGGGTTTTCGTCCGAATTTGGTAAGTGTGATGAGGGAAGGAAGGGAAAAAAAACCTCTCCCGCCGATATTCTGTTTGAGCAACTGGGGTTTCACGACTCCTCCCAAGAGCTCGCCCCGAACTCACCACACCGCAAGCCCCCCCACCACGACAAGGTAAACGGACACGGGGGGGGGGGGGGAATTAACATGAAAAATGAAAAAATATAATGTATCTTTTCAATGAAGAAAAAAAATCTGATGTGTGCACTAAATAACTTTGCTACTGTTAATTATTCAAAGTCTTTAAATCAGTCATAAGGCTAGATGTGGGATAAGTGCAAGTGAAGTAATACTTCTGAAATTCAGTTTCTTATTCTTACACTTATGAAATGTGTTGGAGAGTTTGGTTCTTTCAACTTTATTGTGGTGTGTTCAAGTTGCAAATTCAAAATTGTTCTGTAAGAAATGATGTGTACGATAAATACAGTGAAAATTAATACTACTGAATTTGTATTCTTGTTCAATAATGATCAAATAAAATTTCAAATGAAATTGTAAAATAAGTTTAAAAAGTAAATTAGTAATAATACTTTTTCAGCAAATAAGAGTATAAAAGCTACTTTTGAAAGAATTTGGAGGGGGACTGTCCCCTCCAAAAAATTTCTGAATAAAGTACCCAATTTTTATTTCTAAAGAAATGATTATCTCAATATATAAAAATCTTCTGTGCGGACGTTTGTCACCATAAGGCTTTTAAACGGCTGGACCGATTTTGATCAAATTTTTTGTGTGTAATTGAGTTGTAAGCGCGATGGATCAAATCGGAAAAGTTTTTGTTAATTAATTAATTAATTAAAACATTGGATGGTTATATCTCTCAAATGATTAATATTTATTTTAACTTATTGTTGAGCGAGGATTTAAATAAATATTTAACCCGTTGCCAAAGGACAATAAGAAAGCCAGCTCTGCTTTTTGTAATGCAATTTCCTACTGTGATATGTCAATTAAGAAAAGATAAAACGTAAAGAGAGAGAGTGAAGCCTTCATTTCTCTTGAAAGCAACGGTTTTAGACCTTGTGATATATTTTAAAGTATAAAGTATTGGAAGGTTCACGCAAAACGTGTGTTCTGCCATCGTAGATGGTCTTTGGTTGAACCATGTGATCGGATCGGCGCTTTAGGTTTTCCTAACCAAATAATCAGAAAGTACCGTACCTAGCAACATTTGTTTCTCAGCTCAAATCCATCTTTGGCACCAATGTCAAGAAGATTTTAAGGATTATCTAACTTATCAGTACATTATTAAAGGAAAAGATGATGGAATTTAAAGACAAAACAAATTTCATTTTCTTTCAGATAAATAACAACAGGGTATTCTGTATACAAAAGATCAGTGCAGTGGAAGATCTTTATCTTTGGTGGAAAGAACAAACTAGGCAATATATGAAGTTTAAAAAGTTTTCATTTAAGAGATTGGACCGCTAATCGGTCGGAATTGGCTTCGCACACTGATCGGCTGGATTACAGTAACGTGGTGGCTATGCGACTTTGGCTATAAACAATAGAGTTGCGTAGTCATTTGTTTATATTTTAAAGCATTTTTTAATGTAACTTATTGTAATTTTTTGTTTATTTGGCGAAATATTTCAAATTGCAAAGAATTGTTTTTCGTTTTTAAAGAGTTTTTAGTCATTTTAGTTGAACAATGTGTTTATTTTAAATCGGGAGGGGGGAGGGAGGGATGGGTGATTTTCGGTTAGAGAACTGTTTTTACCTTTATCATTTTTCTAAACGATATTCTTTCGATTGTTTTATTCTTTTTCATATGGGGGATGTTGCAGCGGGATTTCCCGTTTGTTCTAGATGGGTAGTTACAGTTTTACACTTAATATCTGAGGACGCTTTTTAGCCTTTGAGTACAGGGTTGCCAGCCGTCCCAGCTTTCAAGGGACAGTCCCGTATTTTGAAAAATTGTCCCGCGTCCCGGGGAACTTCCATACGGGACTGCTACCGTCCCGTATTCTGGCTGTAACAGTATTTTACAGAATGAGACATTATTTTAAGGGAAACAAAAAATGTGAAATAATTAGCAATAAGAAAATCATGAGGCAGCAAACAAAATTTTTGTTTTGATTTGGTGTGGATGTTTTTGTTTTGGCGGCAGACCATTAGGAGCCGAATGGTTGCATCGTCTTTGCTCATTGACTAATATTGGAAATATATCTCTGCACATGCAACGTCATTCGCAAAGAAAACGATTTTTATACCTTGATAGGCGATATTTTGTGAGGTTTAATGCTTTGTTGAGATTGAATTCACAGCGACGTCTCAATAAAAAGTCCCCCCTCCCCTTTTCACTCCTAGAAGACAGTCCCGTAATTACTGTTCCTAAATCTGGCAACCCTGTTTGAGTATGGCTGAAGGAACAAACCTTCAAGTACGGGAGAAAAGATAGTTAATAAAACAAGTGCTCTGTGGGCATTAGATAAATCAAGTTGCAACAAATGTACGCAGTCTGACACCATAGCAGCTTAAAATATTTTTTTAGCCTATTTTTTTCAACAGAACGGTTCAAACACTTGGATAATTTATTGAAATTTTTTGTCTTTTCAATTTACAAAGTTTGAACAGAACAACGTCTGTCGGGTCCTCTAGTTAAGATATAAATTTCTATGTTTCGTGTTTTTATCCCCTGTAGTGGTATGTATTGTCTTGCTTTAAATTGAGAGTTCAATATTGATCATGGTGCCTTTTATGTTTTTGATAGATTGACGGGGAGGGGGATAAAACTTTGATTAACTTGTTTCACAATGGGGAATGTGATATTTCGTCAAACCTAGAACCATGATTTTATTGGTAAAATAGCCTTTAAAAAAACATTTTTTTTTTTTTGCATTAAGCATTAATGTTTTTTTTTTTTTTTTTTTTCAGTTTATTTTGTGATTTTTGAAAGTTCTCATTTTTCTCTTAATTATTCTCCAGATACTGTTGAAAAAAACTTGAAGATTGCGGATGAAGTGGTAGAGGCAAAAATTAAATCTTGGTTGAAGCATTCATCGGATCGACTGAAGAGAGAGAAACAAGAACTAAAGCAATATATTGTGTAAATATTGTTAATAAAACAAAAATTAAGTCTGACTGAAGAGAGATATAAACAAGAACTATTGTGTAAAAAAAAAAAGGCAATAAATCAAAAATTCAGTCTTTGTTCATTCAACTTGTACATTCAACAGATCGGCTGAAGAGGGATGAAAACAAGGACTAAAGCAATATATTGTATAAAAAAAGTCAGTAAATAATTACCAATTCATTGTATTAATTTAGTCCTGTTCTCAATTATGCAAAAATTTGAGAGCTATTTGCGATTTTTTTTTTTTTCGACACTAAGCCCTGGATTAATATATTTCATTTTTTTAAGTTACTCAAATCAAGCATGCGTGTTCATTTTGACAAGTTTTTATTTTAAGTCGAGATAAAGTTTTGATTTTAAACTGCTTTTTTTTAATTGGAAACTAAATTTTTCTGGATTCTTAATATGCTATTTAGCTTAATGTGCTATTAGTTGAACTACATACATTCAGGTTTTAGACAGTTGTAAAAAGGAAAAACAAATTTAAATTTGTTTTTAGCTGAAATTTGTCTAATTAAATTATGGACTAATATTGCCTTTTTGTCCTCATCTCTACAATTCAGGGGCTGCTCCATTGTAGGAAAAATGATTTTTTTTTTTTTTTGACAGCTAGTTCAAGTAGCTTAAAATTGCATTAAGAGGATTTTTTTTTTTTTTTCAAAACGACTTAGCATTTAAAATACTAGGAAACTCATAGTACTTGTTTTCTGTTATTAAAGATTGAAAAATCTCCAAATATGTGTTGGAAAAATAGGCTGCCTCATTCCCTACTGATATTTTTGCATTTAAAATTCTCATAATTATCTATATTTTTTAAAAGAAAGTCATTATAACCAATAGCTACTTTTCGCAGGGTGAGATGACTAAATGTTGATTGGGTATGCAATGCCAACTTGTATTTTTATAGAAACTATGAAATAAGTTTTTGCCTTTTTCAAGCTTTAGGAAAAAAAATAATAAAATGCATCTAAGCAATGAATTAGTTAATTTTACGTTTTATGACTACTGTGAAATTATTTGATAACTTTGATCCAAAAGAAAAAAAAAATTCAAAATGTATAGTATAAATTTTCTAAATAAAAATTGCTTTATTTGGCTATTTTATTTTTTATAAATTTGGTTTGCTTCACATGGTCACATATCAATGGGGATGTAAATTTAAATTTTTTTTGAAAGTGAAAGGAAAAAAAATTCGTAGTAACGATAAAAAAATTTTTTATTACTACTAAATGAAGCAAACTGAATTTAAAAAATAATAAAATGGTCAAATAAAGCTCACTCTACACAAAATATAAAGAACTCTAAACAGGTCACCCTGCCGCCGGAGGTCTGTTTGTGAGACGACCGTAGGACGCCGTGAGGCCTTCGCTTTCACATAGTTTGGGCCATCCTCCGCGGTTCCCACGACGCACAGTGGGCAAAATCACTGATTTAAGTGGACAAAAGTTATGTTAAAAATTAATGATACAAGTTTCGAATATTATTACTGGTTAGTGCTGTAAGGCAGAAATTTATATAATAAACCACGAAAGTCGTTTCTTATTTACAAATACATACTAGCTAGTCAGCGAGTTTGAACAGCTGCCTTATCCTGTCCCAATGATAAAGCTTCAAAGGTCCCTTAGTTGTTTATGATTCGTTCTGCTGTACGATTCCCATCACAATAATTAATCTTCAAATATAAAGTGTTTTCTTCATATGTTTCGTTTTGCATTACGGATGCCCATTTTTCCTGAATTATGGATGTTTTTGAAGAAGGTAAGTGCCTAGTAAATTATTCCATAGTAAGCGAAAAAAAAAATTGCCACGGTCACGATAAAAGTGGTATATTTGGAAAGCTAACAATGTCTTCTTTTTAGATTCCAGCCCCGGTCTTTTTTTTTCGATTTTTTTCGCTTCTCGATTAAACTTCAAAATTTCATTGCAGGAATAACTATTAAGATTCCTGGAACGCAGTTGTTTGAGAAATGGAGTACAGTCGACGCTCGATATAACGACCATCTCCGTCCCAGAGAAAAAGGTCTTTATAACGAGTGGTCGTTATAATAGGTATAATTTAAAAAAATATACACAGTCATCTTGCATGCCCCGTTGTTCCGTAAAAAAATGGTACTTTTTCAAACATTCCAGTTAAATGCTCAAATTTTTTTTATCGTAGGAATTTTTAGAAAAATCGTGTGCAAAATACTATGACAGAACATTATAGAAATTTTAAAGTAGAAAATATAGGGAGGAAAATGTTACACACTTACAAATCTGCTACTACTACTGCTACCCCTACATTTTCTGAAGATAAAACCAGAAACAGATGGTTGCCTTTTTAGCAGACGTGATTTTTGCAAAACATTATTTTCCGTTTCAGACATAGGTGATAAATTGTTTTTTTTTTTTTTTTGCTTTTCAATGAAATTTAAAAGTCTCTCGAGAACCGCAAATCTTAAAAACCGCTAGATTCAAACACCAAACTACCAACACATCTGTCAACTCCCTTTTCTTAGGAACCTGGAAATTTCTCGATTTTTCCTCCCTTTTTTTTTTGTGCTAGCTGCGATGAATGGTAATCCACGCGCACCCCCTCTCAAAGTTGGATTTGACATTGAAAACTTCAGGCAGATGTCCGTAAACAATAATCAAGGCCATTTCAAGCTACAAATTTGTTTTATTGGGAAGAACACCCGAAATAGCACCCGCTGAATTCGGTCGTTGTATTGGATTAGACGACACAGAATGGTCGTTATAACGAAGGCAAATTAACGTAGTGTTCATAGGAACTAAGTTGGGACTTTTGCCACTGATCGTTATAGTGGGACGGTCTTTATAATGTGTGGTCGTTATAATGAGCGTCGACTGTATTTAGTAGTTCTGAAAATGTGAGTGAGAAATCTCTTGATTTACAGGAAGAGTTGGTATGCTGGGCAACTACTATTGAAGTAACGCATACTGTAGTTAATGATTTGTTAAAAAGGCTGAAAAAGTTTCCTTTTGTGTCTAATTTACTAAGTGATGCAAGAACGTTGTTACGAACCCCTAGGTCTACAGCAGTCAAAAGTGTATCGTCGGGTACTTATCATCACTTTGGTATTGAAAGTGGTATAAGAGATATTGTATTAAGTGTTGGTAGCAGCCTTTTGAAACATTCAAAAATTGAATTGCTTGTAAGTGTTGATGGTCTCCCAATAGCTAAAAGTTCTAACAGTCAGTTATGGCCAATTTTAGGGTCGTTAAGTTATTCTGTAAATGTACCTTCTGTGTTTCCCATTGGTGTATATCAGTCTTATGAAAAACCTGAAACTTTTAATGAATTTTTGAGTGAATTTGTAAAGGAGATGAAGCATCTCATTGCTAACGGAATAGTTATTGATCATTAACTAATGATGTCTGCCTTAAGGGAGTAATTTGTGATGCACCTGCTCGAGCTAATGTGTTGTGCATCAAAGGCCATTCTGGGTTTTCTAGTTGTAACAAATGTTTTGTGGTTGGTGAATATTATAAGAGTTTGTTTCCCCAAGGTTGACTGTACTGAACGAACAGATACTTATTTTAGAAACTATGATCCAGATGATAAGCATCATAAATGTGTTTAAGTACTGTTAGAAATTGATAACTTTTGTCATGTATTGCATGTTCCGTATGAGTACATGCATTTGGTATGTTTAGGGGTTATGGAAAAGTTAACTGTGGTCGAAAGGTGATAATAAAAAGTTTAAACTAAAAAAGAATCAGGTACTAAATATTTCAAATCATTTAATAGAACTTAAGGTTTGTTTTACTGACGACTTCTCTCGAAAACCTCGATGATTGAGAGAATATGAACGTTGGAAAGCGATAGAGTTTCGGCTGTTTTTAACTGGTCCTGTGGTTTTGTCGAATATTTTAAGGCAAGACCGATATGAGCATTTTCTGTTGTTACATCGTGCTGTTAAAATATTGGTAACAAAATCAAATTCAACCATGTTAAACTATGCTCAGTCTTTGTTAAAGTGTTTTGCCGAAGGTTTTATTTCCTTTTATGGTAAACAGCATGTGTCCCACAATGTTCATGGATTGCTGCATCTGTGTAAAGATGTGGAACATTTTGGCCCTTTAGACCATTTTAGTGCATTTCAGTTTGAAAATTTTATGAAAGTGTTTAAACAAGCATTAAGAAAGCCTGAAAAACCTCTGCAGCAAATTATTAATAGACAGACAGAGAAAAGGTTTTCATTAATTAATAGTCCCACTCCCAAAGTAAAGTTAGATGTTGATTGTAATTTGAAAAATGAACATTTCAGTGACATCTTGTTAGACGAATGTCAAGGTACACAGTTTAGAGAAGCCTGGTTCGAACCATTTAAGTTAAAAATAGTTCCTCCAAATAATTTTTGTTTATTAAAAGATGGTCATGTATGTGAAATTAAAAATTTCATCATGAAAGACAATGGCGAGTGTTTTATATTAGCATCATGATTTATTGATTATAGCGACATTTATAAATTTCCTACAGAATCTTCAAAGTTTAACATCTCTTTTGTCGTAATGCTTCTCTGTTGCATTATTATTCATTGCAATCATTATTGTGTAAGTGTCTTGCATGGAAGCATAATGATGGTTTCATTGTGTTTCCTCTACATAATAGCGAGTGAGTCTTTCACCCTGGTAGCACTTGCCGCTTTTTTTGTTATAATTCAGTTGCTTATCTATTATCAAATACACTCATTTATGTGAATTTTTTAATTTCTTGAATTTTAAACAGTCTTAAGAGTAACAACTTTTTAGTACTCATTTTGTTTCGGAGATTTTTCAAATTCGGTTTTCATCAACATGTTTCATAGTTAATAATTTTCAATAAATGCCTGAATATAGTTTAAAGTTTTTATTATGTGTTTATAAATCCTTTTTCCATCTTTCTTTTACATTTAAAAAGTGATCAGCTTCACAGAAGCAAAGATGAGCTTTGATGCTAAGTTCCATTTTCTTAATGCTTTAAAATGATTAGACCTATTTTGTTAACTGATATTGATAAATATTTTTAATTTACTTGACCATACACAAGCTTTGATTTCTGTATTTTTTAGTTCTTATTCTTCATTCATTTCTTTTTTAAAAAATTTGTCAACTATTGTTTAAATACCTTGAAATAATTTTAGATAAATGTACGCAGCATTTTGATCTGTATTTCATTTTGTGTCCAGATATATCTTCCCATTTTTGTGTCCAGATATATCTGTCCAGATATACTTTCCCATTCAGTTTTTACTTTACATTGATGTGTAATTATTGAAATTGTTATACTTAATTCAATTAAACGTAGTTAATTAATTGATATTGTAAGAACGATTATTTTTTTTAATTTATTTTAATTCACTATTTAAAAACATTATACCAATACAAATTCATTTAATACAATTGTGTACACAGGTTTATGATTTCTATTTCATTTGTTTCAACAACTATCTTGTTCAGTTTTATGTTACAATTTATTCTCATTTACGTTATGTTTTTAAAACTCGAGTCTTATATTTTAAATAATCTTATTAAGTTCCCAATTTTCAAGTATTGTTGACTTTTTAAACATACCTATTGCATTACAGTTGGTAATTTTCAACAAATGTCTTAATTTTATTTATAGTTAATGTTTTTATATGTTTATATTTTTGTATTTCATTCATTTTGTTAAAAGGAATTTTCTAGGGTTGACTTTATCAAGTCGTTGAATCATAACCAGTTATTTAAAATAATTTCTTAAATGTAAAGTGTAAATTGAATTTCAAATTGATTATTTATAATTTTTATTATTTTTTAAAATTTGTACTTTTTTTTTTTTAAACTGACTGCATTTTTCATCTGGTAAAAATTTCAGTTCATTGCTGAGGAAAGTTTTTGATTGAACTTATTTTGTTAATTGATATTGATGAAATAGTTTTTTCACAAATTAATTTTACTTGACCATCCTCAGGTTTTGATTTATGTTTGTTTCTTTTTTATTTTTGTTATTTATCATTTATGCTTAATTGATAGATCCTTTCATTTTAGTAAATATTAAATTGGTATCAATTTTTTACAGTATTGATTAATTTTATTTCGGAGGATTTTTAAATTAAGATCATTAACGTGATTCTTCCTTAGCAATTAGGAATTTTTAACTGATGCCAATGTGTGATTTGCAAAAAAAAAAAAAAAAAATGTCAGTTGTTTTAGAAATTTTTCTGCTGCTCGTTAACCGATTTATTTTTACCTTAATTTTTTACACTGACCATTTTTCTTTTTAAGAAATATAATGCAGAGTTGCTCTCCTGTTACATCTTCATTCAATTGAACTTATTTTGATAATTGATCAAACTCTTTAAATTGTACAAGCACATGCATAACTATGATCTGTGTATGATTTATTTCTTTATCTGCTTAGTTTTTGTTATTTCTCATTCATTCCATCCAATTTGTAGATTATAATTTATGATTTCCTTCCCCATTTCCTGTTTTATTTAGAGACATTTTTTTAAAAAATAATTTTAGTTAATTTCTGAGATGTGTTTCCCTTAATTCTATTCATTATTTATTATTGTTTAATGTTTGTTCCATGAGAATAAGCAGGCTAATGATTTGTGTTTCGTGTTTGAAGACTTGATTTCTTGTAGTTTTTCTTGTAATACAACAATATGCTTTAAACATTTCCTCTGGTTAACTTCACTCAAACCAAGTTTCTTAGTTTAACTTTGAACAAAATGTGTCCATATGTGTTTTATAGAATAGAAAGATGGTTTTGATTTTCATTTCTTTCAACTACTTTTACAAATATATTTTATACTATAAAAAGTTCTTTCCTTTAATTAGAGAAATGACTTTCACATTTGCAATTGTCAATTTTTTCGAGACAAATGAAGTAAAGGTTGTCCTACTGTTATGGATTTCGGACGATTTGCGTTTCTGGCCCCCGTTAAAAGCTGTGGAAGCCAGAAAACTCGTCAGAAAATTGGTAAAACCAACAAGTGATTGGTTGGGCCACCAAGCCAAGATGATGGGGAGATATGGTAAGTAATAAGCTGAATAAAATTAATTTTCCCCCTTTTGCTAAGTTATTGTTTTTTTGAATGTTAATGGCAGAAAAACTGCAGATGGTATCTTGATACATGACAATACCCAAGGTACAATTGAACTGTTAAATCTAGAAATTTTCAGAGACCTTCAGAGGAAAAACTTGCAAAAATCTGCAGATACGTCGGACCTGGCTTCAGAGACAGAAGAGCTCCTTGGGAAAGGGAAGCGTCGACATATCCCTACCAAGGAGTGGAGTGACGACGAATAATGCTCTCTGAATTTCATAGACTACTGGTATTGTGGCACCACAACTACCAAATAACTTTAATGAAGATTTCCATAAGCAGTGTGATCTCCAGCACTGTGGTGAAGATATCGGGCAGCAGGGTAATATCCAGCATCTAGCTGAAACGGAGCATCAGAAGGAAACTACTACTTTAGTTCAAGTAGTTACTGCTGAGCAACTTGCTGGTATTGAGTCAGGTTAGTAAATTTTTCAACAAACTTGTTGTTTCATTTATCAGTTATGTATTGAACATTTTTATTTTCATTTTAGCCATTTCTTCCGTCAAGAAAGATTTCCGTTATATCGAGGAAATGTTAAAGATAGCGGTGAAGAATCAAGATACCATAATGAACATATTATGTGGTAAATATTTTGTTAAAAAGATTAAAAATATTTTACTAAACTATAATTTGACCCTTGTTTGAGAATCTTTTTTTAAAAAAAATGAATAGTTATGATGAATTGTCATCTTAAGCGGATCGATAATTTTAGCAACTGTGTAATTTTCTGTTTAGCCTAACTGCACTGTCAAAAATGAAACGCTCAATTTTGATGATTTGGCAATCCTCGAGCACTATTTCGTTATTTTCGACGATCCTTTCGTCACCAAATCACGTGATTTGACAAAACCAGAAATCTCAACTTTTTGACGAAATTATTTCGTCCCGATTTCGTCATATTGCAGTGCATTCTGGGAGTTTTCGTTTCAGTCTTGTACTTGCTCGTTAAATTATCCTAAAGGATTCATAAAAGGTTAGTATTTATTAAAATTTGTATGAGCAATGTGGTTTTTCCCTTATTTATTGTTACATTTTTGTTTAGTGTTGTGTTTATAGTTGTGTTTAAAACACATTAAAATTGAAAACGAACCGTTCGATTAGGTTTAGAACTCTGTGTGTTTTTTGAACTATGAGTCACCTCCACGTTAGGCTTAACTAGCGTTGTTTTTTTTATTTGCAAAAGGAAATGTTGGTTTATTGACATTAGTTTCGAAAAACGTACTTCCTTTATTTCGTTAAAAAAATGTCAAACATGACCACAGAATTTGTACAAATTTAAACTTACAAAAAAAATTCCACCGTAGCTAAACTAACGCAGATGATAAATACAACGCTTTTATAAAAGGCATGGAACTTTGAAGCTTTTAATTTCAACGTTGAATATATTGCATGGTTATGTGTTTTCATTCCTCTCCATGAATTTTACAAAAATAATTCTGTAAAACAAAGTTTATTTTTTAGTTTAATAGTTTAAATTTTTTTCACTGTGCATTTTTATTTTCTTAAACAAATATGTACCCATTCCCCAATAAGTATTGATATTTTTTCTTCCACTCTACATGTAATGTTTTATTCAATGTTATAATTTATACAGTTGCTCCCAAAAGTGTTCGTACACTTATCATTTTCAATGAAATATTACTCTACCCATTAGTAAAAATTAATATTTTGGACTGGGTAAACAATATTACAAAACTACATGAAATATTTTAATAGCAAAATAAAATATGATTTTGAAGAAATTAATAATCAAAAAGTATCAAGAACTTTATAACACAAAAGTGTTCGTAGAAAATATTTTAAAATAATTGTTTAGAAATCTTTGAATAAAACCGATGAAACTCGAGGAAAAAAAGCGCTTGATGCAATAAAAAATAAATGCAAATCGCTTATATCAGCTTTTGGATCCGAAATGATACCCTCTTTTTTTATGCTCGTAGACAGGACTTATAAATGCTTACCCCGTGTTGTTTATACGTATAATCTCTTTCCCTACGGCAGATGTTTCTAGCAATAAGTGCTTATGTTCATTATTTGTGGAGCTTTTTTTTTACTTGCATAAAACATGAAGTAAATATCAATTTAATACAAATCATTTTAAGTTAGAGAAGATATTAATTTCCGTAAAGAACTCTATCTTTGTGCTTGATATTTCAGCAGAATATTTTCAACATTTTTTTTCAATTTTTCCGCAAATTAAATAAATTAATGAAAATAGAGTTTTAATGTTTAACCTCGATTAAAAAAAATACATATATAGTAGCATGTTTTGAAAATAATAATGATAAGCATTTTTTGTTATTTATTTCCACACTTAATACGCTAAATTTATAAGTTTTTCTATGTCAATTTGTGTTACATGATTTGTGATAACTATGAGTTTTTCTATTATACATAGTTTCTACGGCTAAAATAAATGCAGCATTAATTTTATTGCCATATTTCACGTTTCAAGGTATTGTCAACAAAAAATGAGAAATCCGGGTCTACATGAAACCAGACTAAGAAGCATTTTATAGATGAACTACCAATCAATCCAAATGTAAATTACAGTTTGTGATTAATGCTGGATGCAAAGTAAAATATCTGAAATTTTAACCGAACAGCTATACTTTAATTGAAAAATTGAAAGGATAATAATAAAAAAAAAAAAAAACAAGGAAGAAAATCCATCGATATCTGTCAATTAGTTCTCAAGACAAAAACAAAGAAAACACTATGTTATTGGGTTTCCCCTGTCTTTTGCAACTCTTCTCCCTTGACGTGTTTTTTATTTACTGCGTGAAAATTACATATTTTAGAAATCAAATATGCTTGGGGAAAAGAAAATACTTCCTTGGTAATACTCCCTCCGTCTCAAACTAGTAGCGCGACGTTTGAATATTTTTGTACCAGTGATTAATTCTGACGCTTTTATGATTTTATTAGAATATTTTTTAAAGATTTCAAGGTACTATACTATCAATTAATCGAGTGTTGGAGCCCTTGGTTTTTGACTTCAATTCGGTAGTGGTTTAAGGAGGTAAGGCTCGGTAAGTAAATGTTCCTTATTGATAACATAACACAATAAAATTTCTGAAAAAAGTAAAAATAAATCATAATCACATCAGTTTCAGTACTACTCAGTTTGTTAGTATTTTAATAGAACTAATTTGTGGTGGAGGGAGTACTTCAGAAAACATTCGACAAGAAAACTGCAAATCTGAAAACGAAAGTCGGGAGAAAACGGTGTATTTTGGCTGTCGGCTGCAATAAAAAAATAAATAAATAAAAAATCACAGATCAACAACTGTCGCACCGAGACCCACGTGATAACAGGCCAGACAACTCCATTCCCCCCCGCTTCGTTACGCCACCAGTAGTCGATCTTTGAACTTGGCGCGAAACTTTGAAAGCAGTGCAGTCTACCAGTTAAACAATAGTGCTTCTTGGTCTGGTTGAAATAGACGAAATAGGAAATATTAACTTCGGCTGCACATTTTTGAATACAATACTGTTGGATTTATCTCATCCTTTCCACGTACCGGAATGTAGAGGCAATTAAAATATATATATATAATATAAGTGTCTGCTGAGTGAATTTGAGTCAGCGATTTCCGCTTCCGAACAACCTGCATGTGAAGAAAAAAGCTGGGCGTCTCATGGAATAAATTTTAAAGTTCGGAGGTAAGTACTTTTCTCAGATAA
This sequence comes from Uloborus diversus, assembly GCF_026930045.1. Taxonomy (NCBI): domain Eukaryota; kingdom Metazoa; phylum Arthropoda; class Arachnida; order Araneae; family Uloboridae; genus Uloborus; species Uloborus diversus. Next base: position 55,836,108 of record NC_072739.1, on the reverse strand, counting down.
ACAAATTTACATTTTATGCAGTTAAGATTACTTACGTTTTCCTCCATTACACGAACAATTGTCAGTTTCCTTTCTGATATCTTTGTCTGTAATTTGTAATTTTAGTATACTGCTTTAATATTTGAAACGGTTAACTTGCAACTTTTTATTTCTTTATTTTTTCAACTTTGTACACGCATTTATTTGAAATGGATTTTCCAAGCTGACAATATACATATGTCAAAATTTTCTGCAAATATACTTGTTGCTATCAGAAGCAACGTAACTTGGTGTTGATATTCAGTTAATATGTAAACAAGTTTATTGAAACAGGCTTTTAACTGAACTAATCTTATATTTTCCGTTTCGATTAAATTGTTTCATACGCTAGCATGTGTTATTTTGATCAAAAAACATTCCTTGATGGGCTTCCGTAGTTCTGAGATAGAAGATTAGATTTGAACGCCGGAGGTCGTGGGTCCGATACTCAAACATTTCCCCCCAACTACGCCCCTGCAATGTTATTCAAACAAGCTGGTTCTGTGCGTAAATTAAAAAAATATATACGGTTTTTTTTCACTGTTGTCATTAAGTTTTATGATATTTATGCACACATTGTGGTTAAGTTAACAGTATTCATAATTTCTGGGCTTGCGAAAGATTAGTTTTGAGCAGTGGATACACAACGTGTTTTTGCCAAATGCTCTGTGCTTGTTTGTTTATGCTTAAAAAGGGCAAAATATCTTGAACTACATATTTTTTGAACTCCTTGGGTTTTCTGTTAATAAGCTTTCAGGAACTCTGAAACTGTAACATAAATTGAATTAAGGGGCTGTCTATAAAGTATTATGCAAACTTTTGAACAAATTCCCCCCCCCCCTCCTCCTTGTTACATGTAACGCTGTTCAACATGAGCATATTGTTATAAACAACGCGTGATGTCACACTTCTTGTTATCCCTTCCCTTCCCCCTGTCACAAAACTGTCACATTGATTTCCTAAAAGAGCATACTCAGCAAAATGTTGATCTAAATTTAACATATATGAGGTTTTAAGTATTAAAGAAAGTTGTTAAAATGGTCATTTTATGAAAAATTTTTTGGAAAAGGTTACTTTGTCATCAATTAATGCTTTTTAAAATAATTTTTCAAAAGCCAAAAATGATGCACTATTAAAGCCCCCCCCCCACACACACACAATAATCATTAGCAGCAGAAAAAGCTAAAAATGGAAAAGTAGCCGAATTCCAAAAAAAAAAAAAAAAAGCTGTTTAGATATTGAATACATTTTTTGGATGTACAACATACAGTATTCATGATGTTGTATTATACATTCTTTAATTAACGTTTTTCAAGTTGAATTCCTGTGTAATTTTTCGAGAGTGCCCACCGAAGGGGGGGGGGGGGTCGGAATCATAGTCTCATAGTAATGATAGCTTTTCAACGGCTATAGTTATAAATAACTGTGCCCTTGAAATTTTAATGGAGATGGAGATGTTTTGGGGTTTTTTTTTTTTTTTTTTTTGAAGTTTTCATAATTGAAGGGGGTAGGGCACCGTCTACTTTGGGGGATGGCACCCAAGCATTCACGTCTTTTGAAAAGCATAAATTTGCTCAGCTAAGTTAACATTAATAATATGGTATTATGTACTTTAATTTGATGTTATGTCTTTGAAACATATTGCAGTCATGTTCCCCGTTTTCTTAAGTAAAAATGTTTATTTATTTTTTAAAATTTCATTTAATTCTTATTCAAATACAATAGTAATATTTTTTGTTTTGATGTAATTGTAAAATGAAAGTTCATTTATTTGAATACTTCTTAAGACTTAATGTTTCAATACAGTATACGAGTAGTTAAAATGCGATTAGTTAAAAAACAATTTCCAATGAAAAATAAAACTGTGTTTATTTATCACTTTGTTTTAACATGATTGTAAAATAAAATCGTGTTTAGTTATTTGAATACTTTGTAATACTTATAAATGTTTTTATGTCGAATATAATGAATTAAACGCAGTGTATTTTTTAATGTATGATTATCGGTTCCTTTTTATGTTTTCAAATGAAAAAGTAGAACTTGTAATGCTACTAAAATAACAGAAGTCAATAATAAATAAACCAAATAGTTTTATTTAACCAAAATATTAATCGAAGTGCTCACTTCCCAATATCATTGTGGATCGACAAACGATGACGTCATTTGCTAGTTGGATGGCCTTCCTATCTCGAAGGCCTCGGTCGCACCCTTGATTTTTTTTACAGCTCGAAAAAAAATGAAAATTCACGACTTGATATGCAAAGGAATTAACTAGTTTAATGGCTAAGTAATGCTGATTGTCGATAAATTGAAGAAACTCTAATTCCAGAACGCTATTCAGAAATTAATTTCAGATACCAACTGAGAGAAATCATTGTCTGTCTGCCTAAATAAAAATTTTGCCCATCCGCTGTAAAAATTACTCACTCTTGCAATCTGCTTGGAAAAATAGCTGTCACCGTCGAAATAATCATATTTTGAAGAATATGAAAATGAAATCAGATGCTCCTTAAAGTCACAAGAGGATCGTAGCTTTTTAACTAAAGTGGAACAATTTTGAAAGAAATTGTGGAAAAATGCTTTATTTCAGAAATAAGCTGCTGCATTTAATCGTAAAACTTGCCTCGAAATAGAAAAAAGATGAATGTTCATGAGGGCATACACCAATGGACTTACACATTTACTTATTATACATATGTTTAATTTTTAAAACTCTTTTAGGATGGATCCAACATCATGGAGATAATCATAACCAAGACAGACGAAGATTTTTTCCATAATTATAACAATATTCAGAGTGTTCGTATATTATACATTGATTTCATATTACATATGTTTGGAAATAATAATAAAAATTTAGGGGTAAAAAGTAAAGTTCTATTTTATAATTATTTAACAAACATTACACTAAATTAATTTTACCAAAAGATTTGTTTCATATCTGCATTTTTTTAAGATTCATATTTTCAAATACCTTTTGCAATTTTGGCACAGAATTGTTTTCAAAGTATGAAGTATGAAATGCATGCAATAATAAAGTTCCTGTATTAAACATAAATTTGGCCTAATAAACATTCTACATACAAGCAAAATTAATAAAACAAATAATTGATTGGAAAAAGAAAATGGTAAACTTTTTCTTAAGATAATCTAATTTTACTTTCTGTATCTAATTTTAGAACAAAGATATACTAACATAAAGTTGTCATTTTATTGTACTTTTTTTCTGGAATTTTTTCATGCAATGCAATGAAGAAGAAAATCTTCAGCAAATTTCTCCCGAGCATATATCGATGTAACTGTGCATAAAAGTGGCACATGATTTATTTTTCCAGAACCCAATGTTTGCTGAGGAAGTAGCACTTTTATATTCCCAGTAGGACAGGGCGATGTAGGAATTTCTACATCGTGATGCATCGCCATCCTTACATCGCGATGTAGTCCAAACAGTTTGAAATATTCTTCCCGCTTTAGGGGCACCCCCCCCCCTCCCTCATTAGGGGAGTTTTCCTTAAAAAAATCCAGGCTTCTGTCAAATCTTTTTCTAGTTTGGCACATAGGTCCTTTAATCACATGGGGTAGTACCCCATATGAATACTACTCCATGGGAAAGTATCCTATGTGGATTTCCAGCATCAAAGGATATCTGGGCCGAATCTGGAAAAGATTCGACGAAAACTGAATTTTTATAAGGAAAAATCCTGTGGGGTTTGGCGCACATAGCGGGATGAAAACTACAATATACGAATTCCCAAGTATCAAAAGACAAATGTACCAAATTTGGAACAGATCAGACGAAAACTGGGTTATTATAAGACCCCCCCCCCCCCCCGACACACACATGGTTTCCCACTTCAAAGCGGGACGAAAACGGGAATTCCCGAGCGTCAAAGGACATCTGTGACAATTTTGGAAAAGTCCTGATAAAACTGGTTTTTTATAAGAACCCCCCCCCCCCCATTTGGTGGTTATGTCCCATAGCGGCGCGAAAACTACTTTATGAGAATTCCTGAACATGAATAAACGAACCTCTATGCCAAATTTTGGAAAGATCCGACAAAAAATGAATTTTTTTCAAGGAAAACCCCCATCGGGGTTGCCCTCTCCCCATAGAGTGACGAAAGCTAACCTCCGTGAATTCCTGAGCATCAAAGAACCTCTATGGCAAATTTAGAAAAGATCGGACAAAAGCTTTTTTTTATATAAGAAGAATCCCCAATGCGGGGTTGCTCCCCCCCCCCGCATCATGGAGGGTTGAAAACTACCATGTGTGAATTTCCGAGCATCAGAGGACCTTTGTTCCAAATTTGGAAAAGATATGATAAAAACTTTTTTCATAAGAACCCCCCCCCATATGGGGGTTGCCCCATATAGTGGAACGAAAACCACCCTATGAGAATTCCTGAGCGTCAAATAACGAAACTCTGTGCCAAATTCGGAAAGATCCAACAGAAACTGGATTTTTTGTAGGAAAACTACCATAGCGGTTGCCCCCCCCCCCCAAAGAGGGACGAAAACTACCCTGCGTGAATCCCCAGGCATCAAAGAACCTCTGTGCCAAATTTTGGAAAAATCCGACAAAAACTAGATTTTTTCAAGGCCCCCCCCCCTCCTTATAAAGTCATGAAAACTACCCTGCGTGATTCTAGAGCATCTAAAAACCTCTGTGAGAAACTTTAAAAAGATTGAACAAAAACTTTTCTTTAATACGGAGAACCCTCAATGCGGGATTGTCTGTCCCCCCCCCCCCCCACACACACATAGAGAGACATAAACGACCTTGTGTGAATTCCCGAGTCTCCAATAACGAACCTCTCTGCCAAATTTGAAAAATATCCGACAAAAATTAGATTTTTTGAAGAAAAACCCCCCATTATGGGGGTTTAATTAGATACCATGGGGAGTTTAATCTGCAATGATTTGTTTTACCTTTTTTAAGAAGTTGTTTGTTTGCATTTTTACCATAAATAAAAATTTACTTGACATATTTTATGTGCCTCTTTTTTCAACAATTACTTGTCTTTTTTTTTTTTTTTTTGATGGGGGGGGGGCTGCAGGCCCGTTATTTCAATTTTTTCCCAAATATGGCAAAGAGTCTGTACTCAATAAAAATTTTACAGAAAACCAAGTAAAACGACGTCCAGTCATGTGTAAAAACATGAATGTTCAAAAATCAAGACGGGAGGGGGGGGCGTCAATTGACCCCCTGACCCCATAAATGACGGGCATGTGAAAGTGACTATACGCATTAAAATGGGAAACTACGGTGGTAAGCTTCTGAAGTTACGATTTGATCACACGCACACGAATCTTATAAAATACAGTCGAACCTCGTTATAACGAACTTAAAGGGACCATTAAAATCGATTAAAAACGTGGTTCGCTTTATCCGAAAAACAATAAACAATAAGACAAGGATTGCAAAAAAGTTCATTTCAGCAGTTATTTGTTTTAAACGTGTTCGAATTAACGAGGTTCGACTGTATTCTGAAAAATAAAAAAAAACTAATGTGCTCCAAGATAAAAAAAAAAGAAAAGGAAATTAAATTTTCTTAAAAATTTACGAAATTAACGTTTTTATATATGACGAAGTTAATTAGACAAACTAATGCTCTCAAAATTACGAAAATGATTGTTAATTTGACGAAACTAGAATGAAGAAATATTTTGTTACATTTTACGAAATTCGCATCCTCAAACCACTAACAAAAGCAGTTTCTTCAATTTGACGAAATGTTCGCTCGGAGCATATCCCTGGAAGTGGTTTCGTCAAAAACGAAGAAAATTTCGTCAAATTTGAAAGTCCATTTTTGAGAGTGTGTAATACACTGCTTTTTAATGCTAGATTTTTTTAAGTGACTTAGTTCAAAAAATTCCTTTTAATATGAAGTCTTAAAAATTTGAATTGATTACAAATATGGTTTTTTTTCTTTTCACGTTAGCAGCTGAAGTCTCGATTTCTTCGTCAGAGAGAGGAAGTTTGCCTTTCTCTCTGCCAATAAGAACTATGCAGGAGCTGTATTCGGTGGAGACTTCACTACAAAATGGTAGTATTGCTGAGCATTTAGTAAAGATCTTTCTTTTATTTTTCCTAAATAAAAATAAAATTTTTAAGCTTGAAACTTTTTTGTAGACTAAAAGACTTATTGCCTGCGATGATGATACTGTAGTGGCATGTGTAAAGAGAATTTTGGCTAAACTTATGGATGATGCAGTGGCTCAGCACTTTAGCAAAGGGGAAACAGGCTTTTTGCAGACTTCTGTTAAATGTAGTCATGTTTGGTGAGTGATTTTTTTTTTCTCTGCGGAAGATCAAATTTAGTTATCATTTCAACTGAAATAAAAATTTAGATATGATTAGGGATGCACAAAATACCATATTTTTCCAAATATTAAACTTTATTATTTTTATTTAATGACTAAATTGTTTTAGGTTACTCAATGTGAAATGCTACGCAAGTCTTTTTGAACTTAAAAATGATTTTGATTAACGTTTTTAAATAGTTTAGTACTTCATATGGTGTTAAAGAAATTAAAATGTTACAGAATATCTTAGTGTTTCCTTTAAGTATTATTATAAGTTGCGTAGTTTTTCTCCATCAGCTTCTTTTTAATAAAGTAGCATTTCCTTGTTTAAACATATTTAAGAACACCTGGTGTTAAAAAATTCTACCCTCCTTCAAGCGAACATGATTTCGCAAATCAATGAACATCAAAAGAAAGCAGAGGAGCAAATGAATAAATACGCTTCAGTGCAAGCATCCCTTACCTCCCAAATTAAGGATTTAAAAGAAATCATGAAGGTTAGGGTCTCCGACCTAGAAAACGAGGTGAATATCCTCAAAACTGAAATAAACGAACTTAAAAGCTCTTCCAAGACCAACAAAAGGTCACTCAGAGTCCCCGCCTGACCTAACTCCATGGGTGCCAGCTCAGTCCGACTCTCAATTGATGACGACTTTTACCCGGAAGGGTTTCCTGAATCTAACGACAGGCGGCCAAAAAAACATAAGAGTTTCCCCCCAGTCAAAGATAAGGATAACTACCCCAGCCTTGAAAATGAAAGTGTAGAAACAGCCAATGAAACGGCTAACATCGGTGAAAATAAAAGTATCAGCACTGATATCGACAACAATATGGATACGGGAATCGAAGAGATCCCCATGTTCCCAATTCAGAAACTGGAGATATTAGTAATGAAGTCTCTGACTCAATTGTACCCCCAAGTAATACTGCTCCTGCCAATAATGTGCCAAAAGATTCACCTCAGCCCTCAGGATCAGAATAACTTTGTTCAACAACCTCTAAAAAGAAGGAGTGGCAGCCCCCCCCCCATTCCTCATTTCTGAAGTGAAAAACTCTGTCGAACTTGCCGAAACACTCAAGGATTTGGTGCGCAAAACTGTTCTTATTAAATATACAAAAACATCAAATTAACGCCTCAGATATAGACGCTTACCGACTCATAGTCGATTATTACACCAAAAACATCCATACTTTCCCAGTTGGTGAGGAAAGAAATCTGAAATTGGTCATTCCCGGACTGCCGGCCGACCGTAGCACTTCATACATCTCTCAAGAGCTCACCGAGGCGGGTTTTCCCCATCCAAGTCACCCAATTAAAGGGAAAAAAAAGTCGCTCCCTCCCTCTAGAACACAACGATAAATTTTACAACCTAAAAACTCTGGGATACTTTAAGATTACTGTTGAACCCCTTAAAATCAAATCAGCCCCCCAACAATGTTACAGATGCCAGAGCTATTTCCACTCTATAGTGCTCCAACCCCCACAGATGCCTGAAGTGGGGAGAAGGACACCCCACTAAGGAATGCTCCAAGCCCCCAAATATCCCCGCCAAGTGTGCATTATGCCAAGGCCCCACCCCGCAAACTCTCGTGGCTGCTTCCGCAGACCCCCTGATCGAGTAGTTAAAGACGGGTTAACCCGTGGACAATTCAACCTCATAAATAAATATAAAAATGATCCCAACTTTGGCGTTGTTGACCAGGATACGAGTCTGTCAACCCTAGTATGGCTGGCAGTCAAGGCAACATAGGCAGAAGAAATGCGACTTTCCCGTCCTACGCTAGTATTGCCAAAGTGAAAGACATTTCCTCCATTGTGGCTGAAGTCAAAAAGGTTCCCACTATGCTAGACAATGTGTGTAAAAACGTCCAAACAATGCTCCAAGAGCTACAAAACCTCAGCGCCGCCTTCCGCCATGGGTATGCTCTTTACCATTGCCTTATGAAACGCCAACAGCCTCACCCACAAAACGGGTGAGGCCTTAAATTTTGTCACTGAACTGCCTCCTGACATATTTTGTGTTCAGGAGACCCATTTTAAAGGTGATGAGAAGTAGTGGCTCCCCAACTACAAGGTCTACAGGAAGGACCGAAATGCCAGGGGGGGGGGCGGCACAGCAATTTGCGTCAAAATGCATATCCCTCACTCTGAAGTGAGAATTGATGCGGACTCATTAGAAAATTGTTCGGTGGTCATCTCCCTGAACAGTGAGGAATTCCTAATCTCTTCAGCATACCTTCCCCCTACGAAAAATTTCCAAACCGCAGATTTTAATAAAATTCTCAACTTCAAACAAAAATCCCTAATTATTGGAGATCTCAACGCAAAGCACTCCGTATGGAGCAATGGTCGCTCCAACTCAGCGGGGAAGGCTTTGCTTGAGTATTTTGTCAATAATGACCTAACTCTCCACTACCCTGATACCCAGACCCACTTTTCAGGACACATCAACACTACATTAGATCTAGCAATGTCAAAAAATATCCCCAATGGATACCAAATCACTTCCTTGACGGAGCTCAGCTCAGATCACAACCCAATTTGGTTGGAGCTGAGTTTCGGCACCCCCCTCCCCATGAGGGTACCAAGGCACATCGTAGCCTTAGGGAGAAAAACACTGCCAAAGAGATATCGCAGATTACCAAGGCCCCTGAACTGAAACTCAGAGTAAACCAGCTTCAGACTCAAATAAAATGTGAAATTAAAAAGTGGATGAGAGATTCCTTCTTAATAAACTTGAACTACTAAATGAAGATTTTCAGGATGGCAAAGGTAATAGCCAACAAAAAAGCAGACATGCCCCCTATTCACGCCTCCATTGGTCGGCTAGTTTTCTCGTCGAAGGAAAAGGCAGATGCAATCGCCGACTCGCTTGAAAATCAGTTTCAACTAAATGCCCATGCCTAAAATAACACGGCAATCCGTAGGGTGAATCAAACCGTTCGCGACTACCTTGACGACTAGTACCATATAGTCGCCCCCCACCCCTCCTTTGCTCTTTTACACATTATGCTGATCATAGTAAATCTAAATGTCAGGAAGACACCAGGTGATGACTCCATCTCGGCCATGCACCTCAAGCACCTTCCAATTCGGGCAGTGTCTAAACCTGACTAGTATTATAAATGCAATTTTCAAATTTGGCTATTTCCCCACGTGCTGGAAAAGTGTCATTGTCGTCCCTATTCACAAGAAGGACTCGGACCCCCTTTTCAACCAAAATTACAGGCCCATTAGCCTTCTTAGGATAATGGTCAAAATTACGGAGCAACTAATTAAATCCATTCTTGAGTCCCATACGGCACAGCACAACATAATACCTAATTTTCAGTTCGAGTTTAGACACAAACACTCCACTGATCACCAACTTCTGCGGATTACCAACCAAATCACTGAAGCCAGGGTCCTCATGCAGTCGGTCATCGGTATATTCTTCGACATTGAGAAGGCCTTCGACCGTGTCTGGCACAAGGGGCTTCTGTATAAACTAATCACCTTGAATTTCCCAAGATTCATCATCCAAATAATTGCAGACTACTTGGAGAATCGGACATTCCGAGTCAGAGTAGAAAACGTCCTGTCAGTTGAAAAACCTATAGTTGCCGGTGTCCCACAGGGATCCGCAATTAGCCCCCTTTTGTATTGCATTTACACTTATGATTTCCCAACCAACCCCTTTACTTCCAGCTCCCTCTTTGCCAACGACGCTGCAGTACTTACAGTTGACCCCAGCCTCAAATATGCCAGATTTTTCCTACAAAAACATGTCGAAATTATTGCAACATATTTCAATGACTAGCGCATCTCTATCAACGCCTCAAAAACAAAATCAGTCATCTTTGCTATTAGAGATGGTAGAGATAAGAGCCCACGTCCCATCACCCTTAAACGACTCGCTCGTCCCATTCTCCAGGTCAGTGACGTATCTGGAAATTACTTTTGACAGCTGCACCACCTTCTCTTCTCACGTCAAGACTGTAACAAGCAGAGCGAAGAAAAAGGTGGGGCTGCTGAAATGCCTCTGCAACCACCTTGGTGGTCTGAATCGAAAAAAGAAAGATCAGACTTTTATAAGTCCATTATAAGATCAACCTCCACATATGCCATCCCCATATGCCCCCCCCCCTTTTTTTAATTAATACTTTTTTCCTCTCATCCCCTCATATTTAACGTCAGCTCGATCAAGACAAATTCTGTCATACCGCGCATTCGCTCGGGCGCAATTTGATTCTCATGCTCTGTCTGTCTGCTTTTGGCTCTTTGTTTATATATTATGTATTTCATATATTGTCATTATTTGTGTAGTTACAATTTCTTCAACGTTAATAAATGTGTTTTCAATCCACGGCATGATAAACATTTAATATCCTCAATAGTAGAGCGTGGCTCATGAGATTTTTGACACGAGCGATTTCAGCCGTTAGAGTTCTGGATTTTATTATACACGTGATTATTTGCACTGGTGAAATATGGCTTACTGCTGCCCATCTTTTAAACAGGTTACCTAACAGTTCCAATGAAAACCAAACGCCATTCTACTTGAAGTATGAAAGAGATTCAGATGTAAGTATTCTACATGTGTTTGGATGCTTCTTCCTGCATCGCAACGAAAGAAATTGGATAAACAGAGTACGAAAATGGTTTTCGTTGGTTATTCTACAATGGGATTTCGTCTTATGGATCCAGTGGCAAAACGCCTAACTCTGTCTAGAAATGTGAAGTTTAATAATAGAAATGTATTAAATAGAAATGTTAAGTCAAGTTGTGATCGAAAGAAGAAAATACATTTTAGAAAATGTAGACTCAAGTGAATCTGACTTTGAGCATGATGATGTTCAAGAGAAGGAGAATTTTTCAGATGAAAATCACGAAAGAGATGATGAAACTTGCGGTCCTCCACATTCTTCCTCCATTCGAAGTTAGGATCCCGTACAGGTAGGTTGTTTTTAATCTCCTGTGCGTAGAATGTCTATTATGCATGATGAAGTGAGCGCGCCTGGCACGGACTCTTACTGCATCTCAGGCTGGATTACTGTCTATAATCGCTCTAGAGCCCAGTTTATTAACTGATGGGCAAATTTACTTATATTCCCAACTTAGGGGACGCACGCAGGAGACGGAGCATTACCTCCAGCGATTCCACGCTTTCATGGCGAGCAAACACGAAGTTCGGGATTCGCTCGGCTGGAATTCCTGGACGAGGAAGAAGAATCAGGTGGCGGCAGTTCTACTGGAGATATTCCCTTTGGATTCGGAGGGTAAGCATCCTCTTTTTCTTGCGGGATACCAGTACGGTTGTGCCACCTGTTGATATTTCTGATGCTAACCCCCCTGAAATATATCAGAAACGCAAGTCTCGAAAGGGTTCGGTACCCCTACCGATTTTTCAAGTTCACTTGACTCACACTGTAGGGGTCGGGAAAATATTTAATTTAGATACCATCTTATATACCTATGTCACTGTGGAGACATATAAACCTAGAAAGGGGCCTGCCCAGTGCCATAGGTGTCAAAAATATAATCACAGTTCTAAAAACTGTTTCATGACCCCGAGGTGTGTTCGATGATAAAGAATCTTTCCGAAAAATATTGGTCGGACAACCTTATTCAGATTATTAAAGGATATGGGATTTTCCTATGCAAAACGAAAACGGCAAGCAATGCTTCTTGAGAGGGAAGACATCGTTTTATGGCGGAGAAATTATTTAAGAAAATACTTAGAATATAAAAATACTCCAATTTATTATCTTGATGGGACATGGGTGAATGAAGGGCATACTCAGAGTCGAGTATGGCAAGATATGAATATTAAAAGTGTTTATGAGGCTTCCTCTTCAAATTTAACTGTGGGATTATCTGCTCCTTCAGGAAAAAGAAGGAGGCTCATCATCACTCATATAGGCAGTGAAGACGGTTTTGTTAATGATGAAGCTGACATTTTTATTGGAAAAAAAAAGGGGAGACTATCACGAAGAAATGGATGGCAACCATTTTGAAAAATGGTTCGAAAGTGTCCCACCAAAACTAAAAACAAATAGTGTAATTGTTATGGACAATGCCTCCTATCAGTTAAACTGGAAAGCATTCCTACAATTCTTGGAAAAAGAAATTTATTCAAGATTGGTTGTCCCAAAAGAACATTGGCTAGAGCAACGAGATGATTAAAATAGAACTTTTGAAAAAAGTCTCCGATAAAAAGCATTTGTATGATAAATATCGCGTTGAAGACATTGCGGAGAAATACGGCCATTCCGTTTTGAGATTGCCCCCATATCACTGTGAGCTAAATCCAATCGAAATAGTCTGGAGCCAAATTAAAGATATGTTGCTCAAGAAAATAAAACTTTTAAAATAAACGAAGTAAAGAATCTAGTTATTCAAGGCATAGAAAAAATAACAACTGAATGTTGGCGGAATTGCATTGACCATGTAGCAACTTAAGCGAAGGAAATGTGGGACATTGATGGAATAGTAGATGACGTGTGTGAGAATCAAAACCTCATAATCAATTTAAACAGTGATTTGGATAGTGACAGTACTTCAGAGCTTTTGAGCGATTCGACGTAAAAACTATTTAACGAATGGATACTACATTGCAAGCTCATATTGTAATTTTTGATGTAAGTCAGTACCAAATACTTTTTGCTGTTACAATTTGAAGAAGAACTTGATAAATATGTAACTTTTAATTAAATGCCATATTGTTGTTCACAGCAGTCCGGGGGCGGGGGGCAGAAAAACGCCTACCAGGGGCCTTGTTTTTAACAGTATTGTCAATTCTTAATACACATTTACAGACTGTTTTGATCAAAAAACAACCACAAGGTTGGTTGGTTAGTTTGGTTTTTATGGCGCAAGAGCCCTTGAGGGCTATACTGCGCCAAACGATCTTTTGTTATATATTTATTCTCTATTTAAGAATAAGTTAAAAAAGTAAGCATATTCTGAAATCAAAAGAATAAACATTCAAGTACTAGTATTAAAAAAGGACAGCCTTAAAAACATACAAACGTTGAAGTCATATTAGGAAAAATGGATGAAACAATATCTTGAAAAATAAGGAAGAGACAAAAACACATAATGGAAAGACGAACACTAAATTAAAAAGGAGAATCCAATCTCCTGGAGGAAGGAGTATAAATTGCAATGAGGTGGGTCCCCCAGCAAATCTTTCAAACATGGATTAAAAATCATTAAAATATTTAAAACGTATTTGATTAAAATTTGGGCAGTTGCATAAAATATGCAACACTGTCTGGTTGACGTTACATTTAATACAAGTTGGTTGGTTGGTTGATTTGATTTTTATGGCGCAAGAGCCCTTGAGCGCTATACTGCGCCAAACGATATTTTATTATGTGCTATTTATTTTTTATTAAAGAATATAGTAAATAGAAGCATATTTTGAAGGAGAAAGCATAAAACTTCAAGTGCCAATATTAAAAAAGTGCATCCGATAAATACATTTAAACAATTTGAAAATAAAGACAAAATGGGCGAAAAAATATCTTGAAAAACAAAGGAAGGACGAAATCACATAATGACCAGACAAACACTAAATTAAAAAGGAGAATCCAATCTCCTGGAGGAAGGAGTACAAATTGCAATGGGGTGGCTCCCCCAGCAACTCCTTCAAAGATGGGTTAAAATTATTAAAATATTTATAGCGACTTAGATTAAAATTTGGGCAGTTGCATAAAATGTGCAACACTGTCTGATTTACATCACATGTAGTGCATGTTGGAACTGGTTCATGACATAAGAGATATTTGTGGGTGAATCTAGTATGTCCAATGCGAAGTCAAGCTAATAAGACTTGTTCTCTCCTGGTGATATTTAATGATCCGAAAACTCTAGTGGAGGGCTGGATTGAATGTAATTTATTTTCGATTTCTGAATTCCACGTCCCCTGCCAATACGTGTTGAGGCTTACAACGATGGCGTTTTTGATATCATCGAAAGGGACACTATTATCGACCAGGATACTTGCAGCTCTGGCAGCTGAATCGGCTGCCTCATTGCCTGCAATACCCACATGACCAGGGATCCAACAAAAGGTAATTTCAAAATTATTTTGCATAAGGTTTTTGTATAAAAGATATGACTGGATGACTATTATTATTGCAGTGAGTGATGGCTTCCACTGAACTCTTGGAGTCAGTGAATATCACCCACTTTTTGTAAACAGATTGGGTTATTGATTGTAGCGATGAAAAAATAGCTTTTATTTCTGCAGTAAATACCGAGCAAGATGTGTTTAGTTTTTCTGCCGTAACTTGATCATTAATTATTGTTGAAAAGCCGACGTGATTGTTTGCTTTTGATCCGTCAGTAAAAATGTGTTTGTAACCAGAATACTTGCTTTTGATCTCATTAAAGACTTGTTGATAAACTGTATCTGCAGTAGTTTGTTTTGGGAATTCTGATAAATCATTAATTATAGAAGGTATGACTTCGCACCATGGTTCAATTAGGTTTATTGTGTTGACAGTTTTAAAATCTGGTAGCTGCAGGTCTGAGAGTACCCGACGCATTCGGATCCCAAATGTTGGGGTCATCGAAGGCCGGTGTAGAAATAAAGCAGCATTACATGGGTTAAAAATATGGAGATGTAGTGGGTGATCAGTGCAAGGTTTTATTTTGAAGTAAAAATTTAAAGAAAGTTTGAGGCGTCTATTGTTTAGAGATTGTTCGTGTGCAAGGATATGAAGACTGTTGATAGGCGAAGTTCGAAAGGCTCCTGTGCAGATGCGTAGTGCCTGATTATGTATTGGATCCAGACTTTTCAGATAGGTTTTAGCAGCGGAACCATAAATTTGACATCCATAATCAAGTTTTGAGCGTATCAGAGCCCTGTATATTCTTAGCAGAGACTCAGTATTAGCACCCCAAGAAGTGTTCGCTAAGACTTTAAGGATATTTAATTTTAATGAATATTTCTTTTTTAACTCTTGTATATGCGGTATAAATTTTAGTTTATTGTCAAGTGTGAGACCAAGGAATTTTCCTTGATCTTTTACAGCTATTGGTTGATTATTGAGGATGGCCCTCTTTGGTATAAATACCGGTGTCCACTTGGTTCTTCTCAGTTCTCTCGCAACTTTTGGTTGTGTTGGTTAGCTTTTTGCACTGATGAAGAGGCTCCATTGTAGCCTTGAAATAGCTATATGCTGTATCTACTTCAATATTTGTGCTTTATTTACGTTGTTTTTCACTTTAATCATATTTGGATTACACTGATTGATTTTATTCGATTCTTTTCAAACATTATTTAATGTGGTGTAAGCAATTCATGTACTGCAAAATTTAATAAACGAGAGTTTTCCTGTTTTTTCTTAGCTGCGTATTTTATGTAAAAAATTAGCAGTTGAGTAAATAAATTGACTTTATAAACGTTTTTTACTACTTCTTAACATTATGAATTTTTTCCGGCTACCAAGTCATATTTAAATGACCTTGTAATTGTAGCACTAATGCAATTCATCATAAAATGAAAGAAAAACTGAAAGCAACAAAATTTAACTTCGGGGAGTTTTTTCTTGTACTTTAATTCACTTTGAATACATTAAAATTAACAAGTTACCAACTTGAAATAATGTTGTACTGTGGTACTACAATGTAACTTTTATTCAATGTATGAAAAAAAATGTTTATCCATTATTGAATACTTAAATTTGTAAAATATTCGGTTGCCGAATATTGAAGTATTCTGCCGAACCGAATATTCGGTGGATCACTAGTTCTCATTTCAAGAACAATTGTTACCATACAATATTGCTATGCTCAGCAATTATCTCACTGTATATTGTCTCTCCAATAAAAATAAATGCTGTAAGTAATAAGTTTTAAACTTTATTTTAAGTATCAAACATTTACACACCAAAAATTCAATCAACGACCGTTTTTCCAACTATTGGCAGCGGAGCTGGAATGGAGAAAAGCAAAATGAACTGCACTCCATCCAGCTCTCGACGAAAGGTTTCAAGTCATCTAAGATCACCAGAAGAAAACAAGTTGTAACAGCCTGTCTTCGTATTGCTCCAGGCACCCACTACCCCCGGTACCAAGCAGCCATGGGAACGGTCGACACACCTTGGCTTAGGGGGTTTTGTCCGAATTTGGTAAGTATGATAAGGGAAAGAAGGGAGCAAAAGTCACTTTCCGCCGATATTCTGTTTGAGCAATTGGGGGTCCACTATTCCTCCCAAGAGGCCTCCCCCCCCCACGACAAAGTAAACGGATACGGGGGGGGGGAGTCAGTTGCAGCAGGTGCTTTATCCGAAAAATAATTACATAAGAGATTTAAAAATGGCAATGGAGAAGTTGACTCCAGACGCTCAACTGATTATTTCTGCAGATCCAGTTCCATCTGGTGAACATAAGGGATGATTCAATCTTCATCAGAAGTAGCAATAATTATGGCAGGAGAAAGCAAAGGACACCGTGACATTGTTTTAGAATTACGAAATAATACACTACAAAGGATATGTTAAACGCATCGATCATATGACGCTTTGCAATATCCCTTATTTTTTTGGTATGGTCAGGATGGATATAATTTTAATCTCAAACAAAGAAACCCAGAAACTGGGGCTTTAACAAACAAAAAAATTTTAGCTATGGAATTCTATGCTTTTTGTCTGATGTTCGCAGCACAGAATTTAGCACAATTCATTGCAGAAGAGAGCTTTTTCAGCAATATGCAGTAGACATGTACGCTAAAATTGAGGTAGAAAGACTTCGTTACGTACAATTAAATCAACAAAAACTTAGAGTTGACAAACTACATTCACCTCAAAGATGCGATATTAAATAGTGGTAACGTAAATAATGTAGAAAAGCTCACTATTTTACCGTCCACTTTTACCAGAAGTCAAATATATGAAAAAAAACGCAGGACGCCATGACGTATGTGCGTACTTACGGGAAACCTGATTTATTCATCACTTTTACCTGTAACCCTATGTGGGAGGAAGTAACAAGTGAACTTTTTCGAGGATAAACATCAAAAGACCGTCACGATTTGCTGGCACGAGTTTTTCATTTCAAAGTAAAAACACAGATAAATCTTATCGTGAAAGGAAAAATATTTGGAAGTGTTTTATGTATTCGATAGAGTGGCAGAAACGTGGGCTCCCTCATGCCAACATATTACTTTGGATGAAAGAAAATTCACGCTCAACGCATCGATGAGTTAATATGGTACAGAAATCCCGAATCGAATAGAAGATCCGGAACTTTTTTCATTCATTACAACGCAGATGGTACACGGCCCATGTGGGGTATTCAATACGAGCTGCCCATGCATGAAGAACGGTAAATGTTCTAAAAAGTACCCCCGAAAATTTTTGTTAGAAACTCAGAGGAACAGACGTATCCTCTTTACCAATGTCGTAGTCCTGAAGAAAGAGGGTTTACTACGAATCTTTGTATCCGAAAATCTGACTATTTAGTCGACAATCGTTGGATTGTACCGTACTGCCCTCTGCTTTCCAAAATTTTCAACGCTCATTTTAACGTAGAATATTGTAGTTCTATCAAATCAATCAAATATGTGTGCAAATACTCGTACATTAATAACGGCTTGAGATGTCTATGTTCCACATCGCGGCACCAGAAGATGAACAAAACGAAGTAAAACAATAGAACCAAGTAAAACAATCAAGCAGGAAGATACATAAGCAGCAACGAAGCCATAATGGAGAATTTTTAATTTTTCCATTCATGAACGTTCACTTCATGAATTTCAACTTAGTGTCCATCTTGAAAACAGACAAAGAATTTATTTTAAAGCTGAAAATGCTTTAGAAAAGGCACTCAATCCACAAGAAACTACTTTGACAACTTTCTTTCGACTTTCGGCGGAGGATCAGTTTGCAAGCACTTATTTTTACAATGAAGTTCCCAAACACTATACCTGGTTGGTTAGTTGGTTTATTTATTTTTAATGGCGCAAGAGCCCTTGAGGGCTATACTGCTCCAAACGATTTTTTAGAATAAGTTATGTACATAAATGTAAAGTCAGGATATGTTAACAGTAAGCGTGATTTGAAGAGAAAGGTATACACATGAGTAGTTTAAAATAAGTAATAAAAAACATAAAACATTTAAACTACGTATGAAACAATATGTTGAAAAAAAAATCTTGAATAACAAAGACAAAATCATATTTTGACAACAACACTAAATTAAAAAGGAGAAGCCAATCTCCTGGAGGAAGGAGTACAAATTGCGATGGGGTGGCTCCCCCAGCAACTCTTTCAAAGATGGATTAAAATCATTAAAATATTTAAAACGTATTTAATTAAAATTTGGCCAGTTGCTTAAAATATGCCATCACTTTGATTTACATAACATGCAATGCATGTCGGAGCTGATTCGCGGCATAAAAGGTATTTCTTGGTGAACCTGGTATGCCCAATGCGAAGTCGAGTTAATAAAACTTGTTCTCTCCTCCTAAGTTGAAATGATTTGAAACCTTTAGTGGAGGGCTGGATCGAATGCAATTTATTTTGGATTTCTGAATTCCAAGTCCCCTGCCAATACGTGTTGAGGCTTACAACGATGGCGTTTTTAATATCATTGAAAGGAACACTATTATCAGCCAGGATACTTGCAGCTCTGGCAGCTGAATCGGCTGCCTCATTGAAAGCAATGCCCACATGACCAGGGATCCAACAAAAGGTAACTTGAAATTTATTTTGCATAAGGTTTTTGTATAAAAGATATGACATGATGATGGCTGTTATTATTGCAATGAGTGATGGCTTCCACTGAACTCTTTGAGTCAGTGAATATCACCCACTTTCTATGAACAGATTGGGCTATTGATTCTAGAGATGAAAATATAGCTTTCATTTCTGCAGTAAATACGGAGCAAGATGTGTTTAATTTTTCTGCCGTAACTTGATCATTAACTATTGTGGAAAAGCCGACGTGATCGTTTGCTTTTGGTCCGTCAGTGAAAATGTGTTTATAACCAGAATACTTGCTTTTGATCTCATGAAAGACTTGTTGATAAACTGTATTAGCGGTAGTTTGTTTTGGGAATTTTGAGAAATCATTGATTATAGAAGGTATGACTTTGCACCATGGTTCAATTAGTTTTATTGTGTTAACGGTTTTGAAATCTGATAGCTGCAGGTCTGAGAGTACCCGACGCATTCGGATCCCAAATGTTGCTGTCATCGAAGGCCGGTGTAGAAATAAAGCAACATTAGATGGATTAAAAATCTGGAGATGTAGTGGGTGATTGGTGCAGGGTTTTGTTTTGAAGTAAAAATTTAAAGAAAGTTTGAAGCGTCTATTGTTTAGAGATTGTTCGTGTGCAAGGATATAAAGAATGTTGATAGGCGAAGTTCGAAATGCTCCTGTGCAGATGCGCAGTGCCTGATTATATATTGGATCCAGACTTTTCAGATAGGTTTTTGCAGCGGAGCCATAAATTTGACATCCATAATCAAGTTTTGAGCGTATCAGAGCCCCGTATATTCTTAACAGAGACTCTGTATCAGCACCCCAAGAAGTGTTCGCTAAGACTTTAAGGATATGTAATTTCAGTGAACATTTCTTTTTTAACTCTTGTATATGCGGTATAAATTTTAGTTTATTATCAAGTGTGAGACCAAGGAATTTTTCTTGATCTTTTACAGCTATTGGTTGATTACTGAGGAGAAGATTTGGATCAGTGTGAAGCCCTCTGTTACGGCAGAAGTGGATACAGAATGTTTTTTGAGCAGAGAAAGTGAACACATTTTCTTCCGCCCATTGGGTTACTTTTCATGCTCGTTGATGAGAAAGAAATTTGAAAATCATCCACGAACATGATACCTTTTACAGCGGGAGGTAATTGGTCAATTAGGCTATTGATTGCTATAATGAATAGAGTTACGCTTAGTACACTTCCCTGGGGTACTCCCTCTTCTTGAATGAAGGTATCCGACAGAACAGACTTGACGCGTACACGAAAAGAACGATGTTTCAGAAAATTGGAGAAAAAGATGGGTTAATTACCTCGCAACCCATACTCATGAAAGGTTTTGAGGATCCCATACCTCCAGGTACGGTCGTATGCTTTTTCAATATCGAAAAATACGCTCACAAGATGTTTTCGTTTAAGAAATACTTCTCTTACTGATGTTTCGAGAAGCATTAGATTGTCTATTGTGCATCTGCCACGCCTAAACCCACTTTGAAATGAGGATATAAGATGGTGTGACTCCAGAATGTGCATCAGTTTGGCGCTTACCATCCGTTCCATGACTTTACATAGGCAACTAGTGAGAGCTATAGGTCTATAGCTCTCAGGTTTATCAGATTGTTTATTTGGTTTAAGGATAGGGATAACTATTGCTTGACTCCAGGATTTTGGGAATCTATGTTCAGAAAAAATTCTGTTAAAAAGCTGTAGAATATTTTCTAATGAAGACCTGCTTTGATTTTTTAACCTGCTATTGTGAATTTGATCTGGATCTGGTGATGTGTTTTTTGATTTTTGTAAGGCAGTATTTAGTTCATGAAAGGTAAATTTTGTGTTGTATTGTTTGTTTGTTGGTTTGATTTTTATGGCGCAAGAGCCCTTGAGGGCTATACTGCGCCAAACGATATTTTATTATAAGCTATTTATTTTTCATAAAAGAATAAGGTAAATAAAAGCATATTTTGAAGAAGAAAGCATAAAACTTCAAGTGCTAGTGTTAAAAAGTGTAACCGATAAAAACATTTAAACGATTTGAAGATAAATACAAAAAGGGCAAAACATATCTTGAAAAACAAAGGAAGGACGAAATCACATAATGTCGAGACAAACACTAAATTAAAAAGGAGAATCCAATCTCCTGGAGGAAGGAGTACAAATTGCGATGGGGCGGCTCCCCCAGCAACTCCTTCAAAGATGGGTTAAAATTATTAAAATATTTATAACGAATTAGATTAAAATTCGGGCAGTTGCATAAAATGTGCAACACTGTCTGATTTACATCACATGTAATGCATGTTGGAGCTGGTTCATGACATAGGAGATATTTATGAGTAAATCTGGTATGTCCAATGCGAAGTCGAGTTATTAAGACTTGTTCTTTCCTGGTGATATTTAATGATTTGAAACCTCTAGTGGAGGGCTGGATCGAATGCAATTTATTTTGGATTTCTGAATTCCACGTCCCCTGCCAATACGTGTTGAGGCTTACACCGATGGCGTTTTTGATATCATCGAAAGGGACACTATTATCGACCAGGATACTTGCAGCTCTGGCAGCTGAGTCGGCTGCCTCATTGCCTGCAATGCCCACATGACCAGGAATCCAACAAAAGAGAACACAAAAATTATTTTGCATAAGGTTTTTGTATAAAAAATATGACTGGATGACTATAGGATGACTGTTATTATTGCAATGAGTGATGGCTTCCACTGAACTCTTTGAGTCAGTGAATATCACCCACTTTCTATGAACAGATTGGGCTATTGATTCTAGAGATGAAAATATAGCTTTTATTTCTGCAGTAAATACCGAGCAAGATGTGTTTAATTTTTCTGCCGTAACTTGATCATTAATTATTGTGGAAAAGCCGACGTGTTCGTTTGCTTTTGATCCGTCAGTGAAAATGTGTTTATAACCAGAATACTTGCTTTTGATCTCATAAAAGACTTGTTGATAAACTGTATTAGGGGTAGTTTGTTTTGGGAATTTTGAGAAATCATTGATTATAGAAGGTATGACTTCGCACCATGGTTCAATTAGTTTTATTGTGTTAACGGTTTTGAAATCCGATAGATGCAGGTCTGAGAGTACCCGACGCATTCGGATCCCAAATGTTGGTGTCATCGAAGGCCGGTGTAGAAATAAAGCAACATTAGATGGATTAAAAATGTGGAGATGTAGTGGGTGATTGGTGCAGGGTTTTGTTTTGAAGTAAAAATTTAAAGAAAGTTTGAGGCGTCTATTGTTTAGAGATTGTTCGTGTGCAACGATATGAAGACTGCTGATAGGCGAGGTTCGAAATGCTCCTGTGCAGATGCGCAGTGCATGATTATGTATTGGATCCAGACTTTTCAGATAGGTTTTTGCAGCGGAGCCAAAAATTTGACAACCATAATCAAGTTTTGAGCGTATCAGAGCTCTGTATATTCTTAACAGAGACTCTGTATCAGCACCCCAAGAAGTGTTCGTTAAGACTTTAAGGATATTTAATTTTAATGAACATTTCTTTTTTAACTCTTGAATATGCGGTATAAATTTAAGTTTATTATCAAGTGTGAGACCAAGGAATTTTCCTTGGTCTTTTACAGTTATTGGTTGATTGTTAAGGAGAAGACTTGGATCAGGGTGAAGCCCTCTTTTACGGCAGAAGTGGATGCAGAAGGTTTTTTGAGCAGAGAAAGTGAAGCCATTTTCCTCTGCCCATTGTGATACTTTATTTATAGCGATTTGAAGTTGTCTTTCAATGATACTCATGCTCGATGAAGAGAAAGAAATTTGAAAGTCATCAACGAACATGGTACCCTTGACAGCGGGAGGCAGTTGTTCGATTAAGTTGTTGATTGCTATTACAAAAAGAGTTACGCTTAGTACACTTCCCTGGGGAACTCCTTCTTCTTGAATGAAGGTGTCTGACATAACAGACTTGACACGTACGCGAAAAGTTCGATCTCTAAGAAAATTAGAGAGAAAGATGGGTAGATTACCTCGTAACCCATACTCGTGCAGGGTTTTGAGGATGCCATATCTCCAGGTACGGTCATATGCTTTTTCAATGTCAAAAAATACGCTCACAAGATGTTTTCGTTTGAGAAATGCTTCTCTTATTGATGTTTCGAGAAGCAGTAGGTTGTCTATGGTACATCTGCCGCGCCTGAATCCACTTTGATATGAAGATAGCAGATGGCAAGACTCCAAAATGTACATGAGCCTGGCGTTTACCATCCGCTCCATTACTTTGCAAAGGCAGCTTGTGAGAGCTATAGGTCTGTAACTCTCGGGTTTATCAGATTGTTTGCTTGGTTTAAGAATAGGAATTACTATTGCTTGGCTCCAGAATTTGGGGAATTTGTGCTCAGAATAAATTCTATTAAATAGTCTCAGAATATTTTCTAATGAAGACCTGCTTAGGTTTTTTAACATACTATTGTGTATTTCGTCAGGGCCAGGTGATGTGTTTTTTGATTTTTGTAAAGCAATATCTAATTCTTGAAATGTAAATTTTGTGTTGTATGGATGAAAAATGTTTGAATTAAAATCTAGAACTCTTTGTTCTTTGCGTGATTTGATAGTTAAAAATTTTTTGCAATAGTTATTTGCACTGGAGACTTCTGCTAAATGAGTCGCCAGGCAGTTAGCCACCTCTTTGTGATCCGACAAAAGTTGACCATTCTTCTCCAGAATGGGAGCACAAGACGTATTGTAGTTGCCAGAAATTTTTTTGATTTTACCCCACACTGTCTTAGATGGGGTGGACGTCGAGATTGTACTGACATAGACCTGCCACGAGTCCCGCTGGCTTTTTCGTCGAATCCTCCGAGCTTCAGCACGAGCTCGTTTAAGTGCCACAAGATTTTGTGTGGTCGGATACCGACGAAAAGTGCTCCATGCTTTTCTTTGTGCCTTATGAGCCTCCTGACAATCGAAGTTCCACCAAGGCTTAGGATACTTGATCCTGCTTTTAGTGGTTTTTGGTATAGCAGCGTTAGCTGCGTTTAAGATGATGTCGGTTACTCGCTTTACCGCTACATCGATATCAATATCAGTCACGTCTTCTGATTTAATTTCTGCCAACTGGGTAAATGCTGCCCAATCAGCTCGATCAATGCGAAGTCGAGCTTGCTGATGCTGCTGATGGCCGCAGCGTCCAGTAGAGGTTATCCTGATTGGAAAGTGGCCACTGGAGTAGAGTCCACCCTCCACCTGAAAATCCCAACGTGGCAGAAAAGAAGGTGAGCATATTACGAGATCGATGGCATGGTAAGATTGGGTAGAAAGATGAAAATAAGTGTTTTCACCATTATTAAGGATGCAAAGATCATTGTCTTCAATAAAATTTTCTATTGTTATACCTCTACTGTTGAAGTCTGGACTCCCCCAGAGAGGATTATGGCCATTGAAATCCCCCAAGATGACAAATGGGGGAGGAAGTTGATCAACCAGTGTCTGCAACTCCACGCTTCTTAAGTCATAGGAAGGTGGGATATATACAGAACAAACTGTGAACAGCGAGTGAAGGTGAACGCGCGCAGCTACTGCTTGCAGGGATGTGTTGATATTGAGCTGGCTAGATGCATAATCATTGTTGATTAGCAATGCCACTCCTCCACAACGACGGTCTCCTGACAAGCAGTCCTTGCGGTACATGTCAAAACCTTTCAACCTCGGTCTATCAGCAGGGGACAGAAATGTTTCTTGCAGACAAAATATGGCCGGTTGGTAATATTCGACAAGATCCTTGATGTCCATGACATTATGCGAGTAACTCTGACAATTCCAAGAAAGAATATTCAGGGCCATGAAGAAGAAAGAAGAGAAAAAACGGCCAAAGAGAGAGAAGCACATTAAGAGGCAGGAAGATCCTCCACCCAACCTTCATCATCGGTTGGGGGAGTTTCCTCAAACTCAATGTCCTCGACTTCTTCGTCAGAGGGAAGAGGAGGAGATTTTGTTAGCTTAACCTTCTTGCTGGTAATCAAGAAGTCCTCCTTTTTAAAATTGTAATGTTTTGGGGGTCTCTGTTTGGAGGATACCCCAAGTTTTGCGCGTGCGAGAATTTTCTTTTTTTCGACAGTTTTCTTAGATGGTTCAACAGCAGTGTTATTCATATTTGCATTGGTGGATTTTTTGGTTTGTGTTTTACTTACATTGGTTTTACTGCTAGAGGAAGACGTTTGTTTATTTGTCTGTGTTGTGGAGTTTAGCGAAGTGTTATTATTAACAGTTTGTGTTTCTGTCTGAGTACTTGCTGATTTTAAGATCTTTTTTACTGCTGCAGAGTAGGAAATTCCTACTGTGGGTGTGCGAGAGTCGACTAGTTTTCTTGCTTCTGGATAAGAAATTTTTTGGGTTGTTTTAATAACCTGGATTTCTTTTTCTGATAGCCATTTTGAGCAAGATCTGGAATATGAAGGGTGATCCCCTTTACAGTTAACGCATTTGTATGTTTTAGAGCAGTTATTGCTATCGTGACCGGGCTCTGCACATCTGGCACAGGTTTCAGTACCACGGCACGAAAGTTTTGAATGTCCAAATCGCTGGCATTTGAAACACCGGAGCGGATTTGGAATATAAGGGCGAACTGGACAAGAGAGATAGCCGGCTTTAACTCGTTGCGGGAGGACGGGTGTACTGAATGTTAAAATAATGTGTTTTGTGTTTATCATCTCGCCGTTACGTTTGATGGAGATCCTTTTAACTCCACTCACGTGTTGGTCTTTCATTTCCTGTAATATTTCACTTTCTGAGGTATAGAGAAGATCAGGTTCAGAAATTATTCCGCGTGAAAAATTTAGTGTTGAATGTTCTGAGACAGTGACTAGGTATGATCCAATTTGTTTTATTGACATTATTTTTGAAACTTGTTGGGTATCTTTAATTTCGACTAAAAGTTCACCATTTCGTAATTTTTTAACAGTTTGAAATTCACCTATCTGATGACTTAAGGCTTTATTGATAACAAAGGGAGATATTTTTGTAAAATTTAAATTTGGGTCGCTTCGTTTAATTATAAAGAATTTTGCTAAGCTCGAATATACAGTCTGACGCTCCCCACAAGGGGGAGAGGTGTTCTTAGTGTTTATATCCATAAAAAAACCAGAGAACTAGGGGGAAAAGTGGGGTCTAGCCCCTGTGTAGCCCCCCTACACAGAGGTAAGGCTGCGTACGACAGGGTTCGCCTGCTATCCCTGAAGCCTCCCGTTTGAGGCACCGACTACCCCCGGTACCACGCAGCCATAGGCACGGTTGACACACCTTGGCTTAGGGGTTTTCGTCCGCATTTGGTAAGTGTGATGAGGGAAGGAAGGGAACAAAAGTCCCTTCCAGCCGATATTCTGTTTGAGCAACTGGGGGTTCACGACTCCTCCCAAGAGCTCGCCCCGAACTCACCACACCGCAAGCCCCCCCACCACGACAAGGTAAACGGACACGGGGGGGTTGTGTTGTATTGATGAATAATGTTTGAATTAAAATCAAGAACTCTTTGTTCATTGCGTGATTAGATAGTTAAAAATTTTGAACAATAGTTATTTGCACTGGAGACTTCTGCCAAATGATTCGCGAGGCAGTCAGCCACCTCTTTGTGATCCGATAAAAGTTGACCATTTTTGTCCAGAATGGGTGTACAGGATGCATTGTAGTTTCCAGCGATCTTTTTTATTTTACCCCATACTGTCTTTAATGGGGTGGACGTCGTGATTGTGCTGACATAGGCTTGCCACGAGTCCCGCTGGCTTTTCCGTCGAATTCTCCGGGCTTCAGCACGAGCTCGTTTAAGTACCACAAGGTTTTGTGTGGTGGGATATGGACGAAATATGTTCCATCTTTTTTTTTGTTTCTTTTGAGCTTCCTGGCAAGCAGAGTTCCACCAAGGTTTAGGGAATTTGATCCTACCTTTAGCGGTTCTTGGAATAGCAACGTTTGCTGCCGTCAAGATAATGTCGGTTAATCGGCTTACTGCTACATCAATATTAGTCACGTCTTCCGATGTTATTTCTGCCAACTGGGTAAATGCTGCCCAATCAGCTCGATCAATGCGAAATCGGGCATGCTGATGCTGCTGATGGCCGCAGCGTACGGTAGAGGTCATCCTGATCGGAAAGTGGCCACTGGTGTAGAGACCACCCTCTACCTGAAAATCCCAACGTGGCAGAAAAGAAGGTCAGCATATTACGAGATCGATGGCATGGTAAGATTGAGTAGGAAGATGAAAATATGTGTTCTCTCCGTTAGTAAGAATGCAAAGATCATTGTCTTCAATAAAAGTTTCTATTGTTAAACCTCTACTGTTGGAGTCTGGACTCCCCCAGAGAGGATTATGGCCATTAATATCCCCCAAGATGACAAATGGGGGAGGAAGTTGATCAACTTGTGTCTGCAACTCCACGCTTCTCAAGTCATAAGAGGATGGGATATATACAGAACAAACTGTGAACGGCGAGTGAAGGTGAACTAGCGCAGCTACTGCTTGCAGGGATGTGTTGATATTGAGCTGACTAGATGCATAATCGTTAGAGATTAGCAATGCCACAACGACGGTCTCCTGACAAGCAGTAATTGCGGTATATGTCAAAACCTTTCAACCTCGGTCTATCAACAGGGGACAGAAATGTTTCTTGCAGATAAAATATGGCCGGTTGGTGATATTCAACAAGATCTTTGATGTCCGTGACATTATGCGAGTAACTATGACAATTCCAAGAAAGAATGCTCAGGGCCATGAAGAGAGAAGGAAGGAGAAACGGCCAGAAGAAGAAAACGTAACTCAAGAAGGAGGATCGTCCGTCCACCCTTCATCGTCGGATGGCGGAAGATCTTCAAAATCGACATCCTCGTCCTCCTCTTGGGGAGAGGTTGTTGGAGGTTTTCAATTTGGGACTTAGTCAATTTTACTTTCTTATTAGAAAGTAAAAAGTCCTCTTTTTTAAAATTATAAAATTTTGGTGGCTTCTGTTTAGAGGCTACCCCAATTTTTGCGCGCGTTTGAATAATTTTCTTTTTTTCTACAGTTTTGTTTTGTTTTTGATTAGTTGGTTTGATCGAAATTAATTTAGTTGAGTAACTTGTACTCGAATTTGTGTACTTTGTGCTTTTATTTCATTACTATTTTTTTGTGACGGCTTAGGAGCACTGAGCTGTTTATTTTTTTTTATTTAAGAGAGTTGACTTAGTGCTGGTTATTGTAATGATTTGAGGATCTGTTTGTGTACCGGTGGAATTGAATACTTTTCTTACTGCTGCAGCATATGAAAGTCCAGATAAAGGCGTACGAGACTGAACTATTTTTTGTGCGTCTGGGTATGATATATTCTGAGTAGTTTTGATAACCTGTATTTCTTTTTCAGAGGGCCATTGAGAGCATTTTCTAGAGTAGGACAGGAGATCTCCTTTGCAGTTGACACATTTGAATTCCTTTGAGCATTCATTGCTATCGTGGCCGGCCTCAGCACATCTGGCACAAGTTTCTGTGCCGCGGCAGTACAGCTTGGAATGCCCAAAGCACTGGCACTTAAAGTACCGTAGCGGATTTGGAATATAAGGTCTAACAGGGCATGAGAGAAAAAAATAAGAAAT
The DNA here is from genome assembly GCF_026930045.1 of Uloborus diversus. Classification (NCBI taxonomy): domain Eukaryota; kingdom Metazoa; phylum Arthropoda; class Arachnida; order Araneae; family Uloboridae; genus Uloborus; species Uloborus diversus. The sequence continues at coordinate 55,807,512 of NC_072739.1, read as the reverse complement.
AAATAAAAGCGTGGCGCACATTGTAGCTGAAGTAGTGATTGCGCAGTTCTCTGATTTGGATGCTGAGGAATTGTAACAAATTATTTGTACGACTGTTATTATGAGTCAATTTTTAGATTTTTAAAAAATGGGTTTTTTGAGTAAAATCATTTCAAAAATCGGTAATTTTTAAAAATTTTCAAAATTTTATTTCCGAGGCTGTATGCATCTAAGGATTATAATAAAATATGTTATGAAACTATCATATAAGGGCTTTAGACTGCCATCTCTGTTTAGTAAAAAAAAATCATAAAATCAGTAAAAATGCAGTTTTTTCTCTGGAAAAATGAATGTTTTTCTTTATCAAAAAACCTAACTAAACTTTCAAAAACGATGTCTAGAGGATATATGGATCCTTATTTATTTTTTAAAACAAAGAATAATTCAAGTAGGTTAAATAATTTTGAAATAGTGTCCATTTCAAATGGAGTGTTTTGCCGGATTTTTCCAAAATCGCGGATTTTGTGCATAATTTTAATAGGCTGTAACTGAAGAAAAAAAAATTTCTTGCAAAATCCTTTTGAGATATTTCATATGTCCCTTAGTTGTAACAACTGTATTTTTTTTTCAAAAAAATCGGTGATGGTCATATGACACTTTTCATACCTGCCTGACTGAATTGAAATGGAATGGCTTTTTTTTTTTTTTTTTTTTTTGTAAAAAGCCATTGGGTTAAAAACGGTCAACATCGCTCTTGTTCTTTCGAATTCTGATCACTCATGCATTTTACTTTCAGGCTTTCTTTGATGAAAGAAAGATAAAAGAGCGAAAGTATAAATGGAAAAGTTTTTTTGCCAAGGTAAGATGTTTTTATTTTCAGCTGAAATTCTTTGATAAAACTTGGAAATGTGGTGTCACCCCCTCGCCAAACGGTCCAATCCGCAGGCCCGTAGCTGGGTATTGATCTAAAGTCTTGACTTCCATGGCAAGTCACTTCAAAAATTTTCACGGGGAAGAATTTGGTGGCTAGTAGCCTACTAAGGCTCTTGTACCAAAAACCGCAATATAACTAACCAACAAAAAAACTATAAAAACTACAAAATACAAATCAAGTTGTTTTATGAGTTTCTGACGTACTGTCTCTAGGGCAGTCTTCAGTGAAAGGCATGTTTTTTTTATGTCTGAACATGAAAGAAATTAACAAAAATAATTGAAAATAAATAAATAAAAAAGTCGGAGCAGTTGTGAAATGGGGAAAAGTAAATACTGCAGGAATTTTTCGAAAAAAAAAAATGATATTTTGTGTGGGGGTGTTAAGTCCATTTGGGTGCACTCCCTCCCCTCCCAATGATGCTACTGAGTTTCATGAATTAAATATTACTTGAAACATTGGGGGAAGGAATTTTAAAATTGAAGTAATTATATTTTTCATCAACTCTTGGATCCATATCAGTGTTGCCTCTCAAAAGAGTGTCACCCGACACAAATGGTTCTGTAGTGATGTTACTGAGTTTGTTAGATTAAATATAGTTTAAAATATAGTCTCTGAGCTCCCTTATGTCAATAAATATTACCTATAAAAGCATTTTTAAGGCTTCAATTTCTAGACATTTCCACTGAGACCCCTTTACTTTTTTCCCCTTCGCATCTGCAAAGAAAGTTTAAAATTGCATTTTTTAAACTAAGGCGATCTTGGTTCACTAGCAATTCGCAACTCCAACAAACTATAGGGAGCACTGCAGCCACCGTCTAATGGCGGATGAGAAATGTAAAACAAACGCATGCTGTAGCGTATAAAATGCATTAAACCTAGTAATTTTTGTTTGTATGCCTAGTTATTTTTTTGTTTCTTTTTAACTTAATTTTTTAAGACTTGTGGATATTCTGCTCTACATAAAAAGAAATGAGAATTCAAGAAACATTACTAAACGTTGGAAATTAATGCAAATTACATAGTTCTAAGCAACCATTTCTTTAAAATTCAATATTTATCAATTCTTGATGCAAATAAGTTTTCATTGTGGCCCTAAGACGGACACTTAATGCTAGATAATTTTATTATATGATATTATGATTGATATGAAAAGAGGAAGATAATGCTTCTTTGTCTCGTTTGGTTAGCGCTAATTATTTTACATTTGTAGCAGTTATTTCCCAAATTGCCGAATCGGTTAATTTTAATTTTTTCTCTTTCATATATGTTTCTAAATTATGATATAATTCGGTAATGCTCTCATGGATATATGCTGGTAGTTTTCTTTATTATTGATCTTCTATTATTTCTTTAGACTTATCAAATTCTGCTATCTTTCTATCATTTTAATTCATACATCATGTAAACGGTTTAACAGATCAGATGAATCTCCCCAAGGGTTCTTTGCTCACACAATGCTAAAACTAACCCTAAACGAATTTTTGGAGAGAATTTTTCAGCCAATAATATAGGCAATAAAGTAAAGTTGGCTCACTATTTTAGAGATTAAAATTTAGTTTTCACTAGTTAAAATTCTTAACGTTCTTTCTCAGAGTTAAACATTTTTCATTTTGTTCTGCAATAATATTTTCAAGAAAATATTTTGCATACTGTCCATTCTAACTGAATGCTGCAGTAAAACATGGTTAGTTAGATTAATTATTTTTAAATTAGGCACAGATTAAATCCCTGATTCTTCAGCTATTGTTGTAAAATCTTCCTTTAGAGTTTCTGATAAACACCCCTCATACTTGTATAAATTCACACAAAAAAATAAAAAATTTTACCTGGTAAAACTTTGTTTCTCTTTCAAAAAAAAAAAAAAAAAAATCTTCGAACAGACGAGCATATTCGTTGTTAATTTCATTCCAAGTTTACTGATCTTATCTCCTAATGTTGAAAAAGAAATAAAGGAATAAAATACATTTTGTGGGTGTATTTTGTGGTAGCTTTACTGGGGGTATTATAGAGTGCCGATAATAGATATTTTTTGTTGTTTAAAAAGTTGTGTGTTTTATCATTTTCTAGTATTCAGTGGAAGACCCGGTCGATGACGTCATTGATATCCGGACGCTTACAATAATCGAAGCCAATGGTGAGAAAATTTTCCTTTCCATTGCTTAGAATACTTTAAAATGTATATTGTGTGTAAAAGCGTTGTTTGTCTTGCCCAGTTAGACCGACTTGCCTAGTTAGATTCCAACTTCAACGGTTGGTTTTTATGCTTGTTGTTTCAACGATGTAAATGTTATGCTATGTTGCTCAATAGTTGTATCACATCTGCCGAGCTCAGCCACCATAAAGATTAATGTAAGACTTCACCGTCAATTTTTTTCTTTGTTTTTGAGTTATTTGAAAATAGCATACAAACCCTAGTGACATGCTAGCTGGTGAACAAGCAGTGTTCAAAAATATCGAAAATATCGAATATTTTGATGAACAGTCGGACCTCCATATATCAAAGTAGCAAATTGCCGTAAAAAAATTTGATGTATAGAAATTTCGATATATGGAAGCGATGAAACTCAATTCATAATTTATAGGAGCATATGATTAAATGAAAATGATTAAAAAATTAACAGAAATAACATTTTTACGCCAACCATACATCTTCATATTCTTCGGCAATTCAGCTTGATTAGGGGATTTTGGTTTTAACAATGTGATCGAGAGAAAAGTAAAAAAACAATCTTCTTAACTTGAATGACTTTTACTGAAGCTAAGAAGGCTAGGAATGTAATCAACAGACAAAAGGGATAACTTGAAAATGATTTTACAGTGTCACTGGTTACAATTAAGATTTAATATAAACTTGAGAGAATTTAAGAACTTCAGAACAGAACAACGACTTAACTACACACCCTTCAACTCCAGATTCCTTATAAGTTCCGTAGCAACCTTTAGTGAACGTAATTTTCTCTCTAACTCAGCGGTTCCCAACCCATGGGCCGCGGCCCACAAGTGGGCCACAAACAGCGCGTTACTGGGCCGTGGACACTGTTGGAGAATCTGAAAAATCAAAATAAATCTTGGGGTCTTAATTTTCGTTTTTTCTTTCTTTTTTTTTTTAAAATATAAATTCACTTACTAGATGTGCCGTCACTCTCACTCATCATGGAGCTCTCTCCCTGGCTCAGAGTCAATAAGGAACTTTAAGATTTTTAACATTCCTTAAAAACTTTTCCCTATAATTGGAGATGAAATCTAATGGAATCAAAAACTGCTTTAAAGAAAATTGTCAAAGAAACTAGTATTAACTTCAAGCTTGAAGTAAAAAATGCTCCTCTTTTGTTGAACTGGCAGGACAAACTGGTGAACTGAGACTTTTTGGGGGGCTTTTCGACAACCTACTCATTTAAATGAAATTTTTCATTAAAAAAAAAAGATGTAGAAATGCATTGAATGTTTGAATGTTGCGAGTTATTTGAGACTAAAATCTATTTTCTTGGCTAAAACTATCCATTTTCAATCCAGATAGTTGCTCCCTCATAGGGGAAAAAACAGCGTCAAAAATCCTATGCAGCTTTAACTTTGATGACTTTTACATTTAAGAACAGTTATATGAGCTGATACCCCCCCCCCCCTCCCTTCCTCAGAAAGTAAATTTTGGGTGTGAATAATATATAGCAGTTAGTGGGCCTCAGTGGTGTTCTCTACAAAACTCGTGGGCCGCACAAATAAAAAGGTTGGGAACCGCTGCTCTAACTTCATTTTTCATGAGACGCAGTCTGAAGTGGAAGAAAAATCTACGAATGTCTCGAAAATAATTTCGATATATAGAGATTTTTTCAATATGTGGAAGTTCGACTGTATATTCGATATTTTCAATAAGCACAAGCTAAATAGTATATTGTTAAGGGTTCTGGTGCGACTTCCACTTTCTTGAAAGGACGACACAGTTCTTGAGAAAAACGCAGGAAATTTATTTACGCTATGTACAGGAAAGATCGTTAACAACTGCTAAATTAATCATCGGCAATTCAGCAAATATCAATCAACACCGTAAACTCAACGGTTACACACATATTTACATCCAAATAAGCAAAAATACAGCTCAAAAGGCTTCACAAAAAAAAAAGCAATAAATGCTTTCCAGCGTACCGCTGCAACGATTCACAAACAAAAACTAACTCGAGACTGACTTTTTATCATGCAGCACGCTATTTATAGACATTGAAAGAAATCTCTCGAATTAGTTTCTTAGATCATATGTGTACTTTCATTTTATGTGGATGTATGTACTGGTATTGATTAAATTTGATCTCGTTAGTTTCCCTTATTTGTTTTTGCATTCTTTTCGAAATTCTTTACAATTATAATGATGTAAATATGTAGAAATATGTTTCAAATGATTATGCTTAATCTCTGTGCAAATTTTCAAGGCACTATATAATTTCTAAATATTATCTTGCAGAGTATAAAGTGAGACATAACAACAAAACAAAACCGGTAGCAACAAATTACCATTTTTTTTACGAACAAGAGTTTTTTCAGCACGGTTAGGACAACTATTTAAAGAAAATATCACCATAAATGTTACTGCACTTGATGGTTGGAATAAATTATTCATAGGACACGTACATAACAAAATCAACTTTCCCAAAAGGAAAAGTGAGTGATCAGGGAAATAGAAGAAATAAAACATGGTGAACAAAAAGGTGATTAGAGACATAAACATTACAGTTTTAGTCTGCCAAGCATAAATAATTTTTAGAAGCAAATAAAACAACGTTAAAAGCATAAAATTTTTGCTAATGAATGTAAAGACATCCAATAAAAAATCTGACTTTAGTTGGATGGCTTTAAATCCATAAGCTCACATTTTGTGCATTGAAAAAAGTCATTCCTTGTAACGCCAAAATACGTGTCTGCAGTGTTCCTGCACATTTGTGCTTTTAACGTTGTTTTAATTGCTTTTATTTTTTAAGCAAAGGATTTTTTTTTTCTGTTCCCTATTAATAGTTTTTGTTTGTAGCAAAAATCCATTTAATAATATAAATATTCCATATTCATTTTTTTTTTCCCTCCATTTTTAGTAAATAAGTTTTATTAACTTTGGGGACATTAAAAGAAAGATTTACTCCTATGAAGTATAACAAACTTCATTATTCTCAAAATTAAAATTTGACTTGTAAATTTGAATTGTAAATGATTGCAATACATTATATGCTTGCATTTTTTTACTAATCGTAAAATCTGTCTTGAACCACACTCGGCAAATTCAGTGAGTAGGCCGATTACCTTGTAGTTACGGAGCACTCGGTTCGTCTCTAAATGCAATCATCTCACTATCTGGTAATGAAAATATTTTGCAATCTCGCCGCTATTTTTGTTTTATGATATTCTGTTTAATCGTGCTTTTGAAGCAAAATTTTTACATCAATAGGTTGATTTTGGTTCTGTATCACGAAAAGAGAAACGAAATTGCAAAATTGCTCAACCTTATATCCTTCTTTTAGTGCATATTCGAGGCAAGAAGCGCCAGCCCTTTGGAGGAACAAACTGGGCTTCAATATGTAATGGAGCATCTTCTGGTAAGATTTTTTATGATTTAATTATTTATATTTTTGAGAAAAAAAATTCATATAATAAAAGGATCGAAAATGAAACGGTTGAATGAAGTTGTCTAAGCAAAACTGGGCAAAAAGTTTCTATAAGCGTGTGTTGTTACGGAGAAACTATTTGTACACTGGGTATTTTTTCTGTAGCACTTATCAGGTAAGGAATGTAACATCACATAATACTATTCGCTATTTTTATTATCTCTAAATTCGTAAGCAATCATCGATTGCCAGTTGCCTATCTAATACATTTTGCATTGAATAGCTAGTGATTTAGAAGTCGGAAAGATTTTGCCTAGACTGAATTAGAGATGTATGATTTTCGGAAATTTCGAAGTCATTGGAAAAAAATTTTCCAGGATTTTTTTTATCTGTAAAAATTGGAAAAATTAATAATTTTTTACTAATAATAAAGTTGAAAGTCTCTGTCCGGATATCTCTATGTCAGGATCTCTGTGACACGCATCATGAAATTTGACACAAAATTAGTTTGCAGCATGGGGGTGTGCACCTCGAAGCGATTTTTCGAAAATCCGATTTTGAAGTCCATATGAAAGTCCGGCTGAAGGCGTATAAGACTGGACAATTTTTCTGGCATCTGGATATGATATGTTCTGAGTGGTTTTGATTACTTGTATTTCCTTTCCGGAGAGCCAGTTTGGACATTTTCTAGAGTAGGACGGGTGATCTCCTTTGCAGTTGACACATTTATATTCCTTTTTGCATTCATTGCTGTCGTGGCCAGGCTCAGCGCACCTGGCACAAGTTTCTGCACCACGGAATGACAGTCTGGAATGCCCAAAGCGCTGGCACTTAAAGCACCTTAGCGGGTTAGGAATGTTTGGTCTAACAGTGCAGGAGAGATAACCAGCTTTGACACGTGAAGGGAGGATAGGCGTACTAAAGGTCAGAATTACATGTTCGTATGCTGCATTACGTCATTGCGTTTGATAGTGATCCTTATCACTCTACTTACGTGTTGGTCCTTCATTTCTTCTAGAATTCCTCCTCTGGTGTAAATAGAAGGTATGGCTCCGAAATGATTCCCCGAGAAAAGTTTAATGTTGACTGTGGCAAAACTGTACAAAGATATGGACCTAATTGTTTGATAGATAGGATATTTTGAACTTGTTTTGGATAATTAATTTCCACTAATAATTCACCAGTACGTATTTTTTTTTACAGATTGAAATTCACCAATATTTACCAAGGCTTTGTTTATTAGAAATGGGGAAACGGCAGTAAATGTGAGATTTTCGTTTCGTTTTATAACAAAAAATTAGCAGATGTAAGCGATTCTGTCTGACGCTCCCCACAAGGGGGAGAGGTATTTATGTTATCATCCATAAATTAACCGAGAATTGAGGAGAGAAGTTAAGAAATTAAGAAGTTAAGAAATTAAGAGAATTGAGGGGAAAAACTGGAGTCTAGCCCCTGTGTAGCCCCCCTGCACAGGGGTAAGGCTTTTGCACCAGGGTTCGCCTGCTATCCCTGACGTCAACCGTTTGAGGCACGGACTACCCCCGGTACCACGCAGCCACGGGCACGGTAGAGACACCTTGGCTTAGGGGGTTCTGTCTGAATTTGGTATGTGTGATGAGGGAAGAAAGGGAACAAAAGTCCCTTCCCGCCGATATTCTGTTTGAGCAACTGGGGGTTCACTACTCCTCCCAAGAACTCGCCCCGAACTCACCACACCGCAAGCCCCCACCACGACAAGGTAAACGGACACGGGGGGGGGGGATTTTTTTCTGGCACATAATTACTTGAAGATATAACAAAATATTTTATATGCTTTTGGGTCAATGATGAAATGAATATATTTGAAGGGATTTACTTTGATTAAAAAAACTTTGTTATAAGGCTCTTTCGGGATTTGAATTTATATTCGTGTGTTTTATTCGAGAAATATCCTAAATCAATTAACACAGGATTTGTTAGACACGCTACTAGTTTTTCGTATTAAAAAAAAGTGAGATTAATAAGTTATTTATTCGGCAAACGTCGTCGTCTTTTTTTGACCCAATTTTCTTGTGTATGCCCATCTTTATACATCTTCGTTCTTCATCACCGCGACCTGTGGCGTATTGCGTAACAGAACGCAATTCATCTAATTACTATCGGGGAATAGAATCGGAATTATTGCATGATTTTATTTTTGAATTCCTATTAATGTCTTTTACTTTCTTCTAAATTAGCTCACGGACCTGGACAAATATGCGATTGAGTAGTGTTGGAATTTCTGCCAGCTCTGGTGTTGGAGGTTTCACGGGAATTCGCATCTTTACAACTAATATCTGTGGAAGAGATGAGTGCTAGTTGGTTGGTTTATTGAATTTTTATAGCGCAAGAGCCCTTGAGGGCTATACTGCGCCAAACGAAATTTTATTATTTACTATTTATTTTTCATTCAAGAATAGGTAAAAAGCTATAAGTAAGCATATTTTGAAGTAAAAAGCATAAACCTTCAAATGCTAGTATTAAAAAAGAACAGTCTTAAAAACATATAAACGTTAAAAACACATAAGGAAAAATGGATGAAACAATGGCTTGAAAACAAGGAAAGGACGGAATCACATAATGACGAGACAAACACTAAATTAAAAAGGAGAATCCAATCTCCTGGAGGAAGGAGTACAAATTGCGATGGGGTGGGTCCTCCAGCAAGTCTTTCAAAGATGGATTAAAATCATTAAAATACTTAAAATGTATATGATTAAAATTTGGGCAGTTGCATCAACTATGCAACACTGTCTGGTTGACGTTACATTTTATACAAGTTGGAGCTGGTTCACGGCATAAGAGGTATTTATGAGTGAACCTGGTATGACCAATGCGACGGCGAGTTAATAAAACTTGTTTTCTCCTGGTAAGTTGTAATGATCTGAAACCTTTAGCCGACGGTTGGATCGAATGCAATTTATTTAGTATTTCAAGATTCCATGTCTGCTGCCAATGTGTGTTAAGACATTCAGAAATTGCGTTTTTAATGGCATCAAAAGGAACACTATCATCGACCATGATGTTTGCGGTTTTGGCAGCTGCATCGGCTGCCTCATTGCCTGTGATGCCCACATGACCAGGTATCCAACAAAAGAGAACATGAAAATGATTTTGCATAAGATTTTTGTACAAATGATATAACTGAATGACTATAGCATGGCTATTATTATTAAAATGAGTGATGACTTCCACTGAACTCTTTGAGTCAGTGTATATCACCCACTTTTTGTAAACGGATTGGGCTACTGATTGTAGAGATGAAAATATAGCATTTATTTCTGAAGTAAATACCGAGCAAGATTTGTTTAATTTTTCTGCCGTAACTTGACCATTAATTATTGTAAAAAACCCCGACTTGATCGTTGGCTTTTGATCCGTCAGTGAAAATGTCTTTATAACCAGCGTACTTGCTTTTGATCTCATAAAAGGCTTGTTGATAAACTGTTTTAGCAGTAGTTTGTTTTGGGAATTTTGAGAAGTCATTGATTATAGACGGTATTACTTCGTACCATGGTTCAATTAGTTTTATTGTGTTTACAGTTTCGAAATCCGATAGCTGCAGGTCTGACAGTATCCGACGCATTCGGATCCCAAATGTTGGGGTCATCGAAGGACGATGTAGAAATAAAACAACATTAGATGGATGAAAAATATGGAGGTGTAACGGATGATTGATATAAGGTTTTGTTTTGAAATAAAAATTTAAAGAAAGTTTAAGTCGTCTATTGTTTAAAGATTATTCATGTGCAAGAACATAAAGGCTTTTATAGGAGACGTTCGGAAGGCTCCTGTGCAGATGCGCAGTGCCTGATTATGAACTGGATCCATGACTTTTAGATAGCTTTTTGCTGCTGAGCCATAAATTTGACATCCATAATCAAGTTTTGAGCGTATCAGAGCCCTGTATATTCTTAACAGAGACTCTGTATCAGCAACCCAAGAAGTGTTTGCTAAGACTTTAAGGATATTTAATTTCAATATACATTTTTTTTCTCTGCTCTTGTATGTGTGGTATAAATTTAAGTTTTTTGTCAAGTGTCAGGCCAAGGAATTTTCCTTGATCTTTTACAGCTAAAGGTTGATTGTTCAGAAGAAGATTTGGATGAGGATGAAGACCTCTTTTACGGCAGAAATGAATGCAGAATGTTTTTTGGGCAGAAAAAGTGAAGCCATTTTCCTCCGCCCACTGTGATACTTTATTTACAGCAATTTGGAGTTGTCTTTCAACGATACTCATGTTCGATGAAGAAAAAGAAATTTGAAAATCATCAACGAACATGGTACCTTTTACAGCTGGAGGCAATTGGTCAATTAAGCTATTGATTGCTATAATGAATAGAGTTACGCTTAGTACACTTCCCTGGGGTACTCCCTCTTCTTGAATGAAGGTATCCGACAGAACAGACTTGACGCGTACACGAAAAGAACGATGTTTCAGAAAATTGGAGAGAAAGATGGGTAAATTACCTCGCAACCCATACTTCCAGGTACGGTCGTATGCTTTTTCAATATCGAAAAATACGCTCACAAGATGTTTTCGTTTAAGAAATACTTCTCTTACTGATGTTTCGAGAAGCATTAGATTGTCTATTGTGCATCTGCCACGCCTAAACCCACTTTGATATGAGCATATAAGATGGTGTGACTCCAGAATGTGCATCAGTCTGGCGCTTACCATCCGTTCCATGACTTTACATAGGCAACTAGTGAGAGCTATAGGTCTATAGCTCTCAGGTTTATCAGATTGTTTATTTGGTTTAAGGATAGGGATAACTATTGCTTGACTCCAGGATTTTGGGAATCTATGTTCAGAATAAATTCTGTTAAAAAGCTGTAGAATATTTTCTAATGAAGACCTGCTTTGATTTTTTAACATGCTATTGTGAATTTGATCTGGATCTGGTGATGTGTTTTTTGATTTTTGTAAGGCAGTATTTAGTTCATTAAAGGTAAATTTTGTGTTGTATTGATGAATAATGTTTGAATTAAGATCAAGAACTCTTTGTCCATTGCGTGATTTGATAGTTAAAAATTTTTAACCATAGTTATTTGCACTGGAGACTTCTGCCAAATGATTCGCGAGGCAGTCAGCCACCTCTTTGTGATCCGATAAAAGTTGACCATTTTTGTCCAGAATGGGTGTACAGGATGCATTGTAGTTTCCAGCGATCTTTTTTATTTTACCCCATACTGTCTTTAATGGGGTGGACGTCGTGATTGTGCTGACATAGGCTTGCCACGAGTCCCGCCGGCTTTTCCGTCGAATTCTCCGGGCTTCAGCACGAGCTCGTTTAAGTACCACAAGATTTTGTGTGGTGTGATATCCACGAAATATGTTCCATGTTTTTTTTTTTTTTTTTGTTTCTTTTGAGCTTCCTGGCAAGCAGAGTTCCACCAAGGTTTAGGGAATTGGATCCTACCTTTAGCGGTTCTTGGAATAGCAACGTTTGCTGTCGTCAAGATAATGTCGGTTAATCGGCTTACTGCTACATCTATATCAATATTAGTCACGTCTTCCGATGTTATTTCTGCCAACTGGGTAAATGCTACCCAATCAGCTCGATCAATGCGAAATCGGGCTCGCTGATGCTGCTGATGGCCGCAGCGTACAGTAAAGGACATCCTGATCGGAAAGTGGCCACTGGTGTAGAGACCACCCTCTACCTGAAAATCCCAACGTGGCAGAAAAGAAGGTCAGCATATTACGAGATCGATGGCATGGTAAGATTGAGTAGGAAGATGAAAATAAGTGTTCTCTCCGTTAGTAAGAATGCAAAGATCATTGTCTTCAATAAAAGTTTCTATTGTTAAACCTCTACTGTTGGAGTCTGGACTCCCCCAGAGAGGATTATGGCCGTTAATATCCCCCAAGATGACAAATGGGGGAGGAAGTTGATCAACTTGTGTCTGTAACTCCACGCTTCTCAAGTCATAAGAAGATGGGATATATACAGAACAAACTGTGAACGGCGAGTGAAGGTGAACTCGCGCAGCTACTGCTTGCAGGGATGTGTTGATATTGAGCTGACTAGATGCATAATCGTTAGAGATTAGCAATGCCACAACGACGGTCTCCTGACAAGCAGTCCTTGCGGTATATGTCAAAACCTTTCAACCTCGGTCTATCAGCAGGGGATAGAAAAGTTTCTTGCAGACAGAATATGGCCGGTTGGTGATATTCGACAAGATCTTTGATGTCCGTGACATTATGCGAGTAACTATGGCAATTCCAAGAAAGAATGCTCAGGGCCATGAAGAGAGAAGGAAGGAGAAACGGCCAGAAGAAGAAAACGTAACTCAAGAAGGAGGATCGTCCGTCCACCCTTCATCGTCGGATGGCGGAAGATCTTCAAAATCGACATCCTCGTCCTCCTCTTGGGGAGAGGTTGTTGGAGGTTTTCAATTTGGGACTTAGTCAATTTTACTTTCTTATTAGAAAGTAAAAAGTCCTCTTTTTTAAAATTATAAAATTTTGGTGGCTTCTGTTTAGAGGCTACCCCAATTTTTGCGCGCGTTTGAATAATTTTCTTTTTTTCTACAGTTTTGTTTTGTTTTTGATTAGTTGGTTTGATCGAAATTAATTTAGTTGAGTAACTTGTACTCGAATTTGTGTACTTTGTGCTTTTATTTCATTACTATTTTTTTGTGGAGGCTTAGGAGCATTGAGCTGTTTATTTTTTGATTTAAGAGAGTTGACTTCGTGCTGGTTATTGTAATGATTTGAGGATCTGTTTGTGTACCGGTGGAATTGAATACTTTTCTTACTGCTGCAGCATATGAAAGTCCAGATAAAGGTGTACGAGACTGAACTATTTTTTGTGCGTCTGGGTATGATATATTCTGAGTAGTTTTGATAACCTGTATTTCTTTTTCAGAGGGCCATTTAGAGCATTTTCTAGAGTAGGACAGGAGATCTCCTTTGCAGTTGACACATTTGAATTCCTTTGAGCATTCATTGCTATCGTGGCCGGCCTCAGCACATCTGGCACAAGTTTCTGTGCCCCGGCAGTACAGCTTGGAATGCGCAAAGCACTGGCACTTAAAGTACCGTAGCGGATTTGGAATATAAGGTCTAACAGGGCATGAGAGAAAAAATAAGAAATAAATAAAAGCGTGGCGCACATTGTAGCTGAAGTAGTGATTGCGCAGTTCTCTGATTTGGATGCTGAGGAATTGTAACAAATTATTTGTACGACTGTTATTATGAGTCAAATTTTAGATTTTTAAAAAATGGGTTTTTTGAGTAAAATCACTTCAAAAATCGGTAATTTTTAAAAATTTTCAAAATTTTATTTCCGAGGCTGTATGCATCTAAGGATTATAATAAAATATGTTATGAAACTATCATATAAGGGCTTTAGACTGCCATCTCTGTTTAGTAAAAAAAAATCATAAAATCAGTAAAAATGCAGTTTTTTCTCTGGAAAAATGAATGTTTTTCTTTATCAAAAAACCTAACTAAACTTTCAAAAACGATGTCTAGAGGATATATGGATCCTTATTTATTTTTTAAAACAAAGAATAATTCAAGTAGGTTAAATAATTTTGAAATAGTGTCCATTTCAAATGGAGTGTTTTGCCGGATTTTTCCAAAATCGCGGATTTTGTGCATAATTTTAATAGGCTGTAACTGAAGAAAAAAAAAATTTCTTGCAAAATCCTTTTGAGATATTTCATATGTCCCTTAGTTGTAACAACTGTATTTTTTTTTCAAAAAAATCGGTGATGGTCATATGACACTTTTCATACCTGCCTGACTGAATTGAAATGGAATGGCTTTTTTTTTTTTTGTAAAAAGCCATTGGGTTAAAAACGGTCAACATCGCTCTTGTTCTCTCGAATTCTGATCACTCATGCATTTTACTTTCAGGCTTTCTTTGATGAAAGAAAGATAAAAGAGCGAAAGTATAAATGGAAAAGGTTTTTTGCCAAGGTAAGATGTTTTTATTTTCAGCTGAAATTCTTTGATAAAACTTGGGAATGTGGTGTCACCCCCTCGCCAAACGGTCCAATCCGCAGGCCCGTAGCTGGGTATTGATCTAAAGTCTTGACTTCCATGGCAAGTCACTTCAAAAATTTTCACGGGGAAGAATTTGGTGGCTAGTAGCCTACTAAGGCTCTTGTACCAAAAACCGCAATATAACTAACCAACAAAAAAACTATAAAAACTACAAAATACAAATCAAGTTGTTTTATGAGTTTCTCACGTACTGTCTCTAGGGCAGTCTTCAGTGAAAGGCATGTTTTTTTATGTCTGAACATGAAAGAAATTAACAAAAATAATTGAAAATAAATAAATAAAAAAGTCGGAGCAGTTGTGAAATGGGGAAAAGTAAATACTGCAGGAATTTTTCGAAAAAAAAAATGATATTTTGTGTGGGGGTGTTAAGTCCATTTGGGTGCACTCCCTCCCCTCCCAATGATGCTACTGAGTTTCATGAATTAAATATTACTTGAAACATTGGGGGAAGGAATTTTAAAATTGAAGTAATTATATTTTTCATCAACTCTTGGATCCATATCAGTGTTGCCTCTCAAAAGAGTGTCACCCGACACAAATGGTTCTGTAGTGATGTTACTGAGTTTGTTAGATTAAATATAGTTTAAAATATAGTCTCTGAGCTCCCTTATGTCAATAAATATTACCTATAAAAGCATTTTTAAGGCTTCAATTTCTAGACATTTCCACTGAAACCCCTTTACTTTTTTCCCCTTCGCATCTGCAAAGAAAGTTTAAAATTGCATTTTTTAAACTAAGGCGATCTTGGTTCACTAGCAATTCGCAACTCCAACAAACTATAGGGAGCACTGCAGCCACCGTCTAATGGCGGATGAGAAATGTAAAACAAACGCATGCTGTAGCGTATAAAATGCATTAAACCTAGTAATTTTTGTTTGTATGCCTAGTTATTTTTTTGTTTCATTTTAACTTAATTTTTTAAGACTTGTGGATATTCTGCTCTACATAAAAAGAAATGAGAATTCAAGAAACATTACTAAACGTTGGAAATTAATGCAAATTACATAGTTCTAAGCAACCATTTCTTTAAAATTCAATATTTATCAATTCTTGATGCAAATAAGTTTTCATTGTGGCCCTAAGACTGACACTTAATGCTAGATAATTTTATTATATGATATTATGATTGATATGAAAAGAGGAAGATAATGCTTCTTTGTCTCGTTTGGCTAGCGCTAATTATTCTACATTTGTAGCAGTTATTTCCCAAATTGCTGAATCGGTTAATTTTAATTTTTTCTCTTTCATATGTTTCTAAATTACGATATAATTCGGTAATGCTCTCATGGATATATGCTGGTAGTTTTCTTTATTATTGATCTTCTATTATTTCTTTAGACTTATCAAAATTCTGTTATCTTTCTATCATTTTAATTCACACATCATGTAAACGGTTTAACAGATCAGATGAATCTCCCCAAGGGTTCTTTGCTCACACAATGCTAAAACTAACCCTAAACGAATTTTTGGAGAGAATTTTTCAGCCAATAATATAGGCAATAAAGTAAAGTTGGCGCACTATTTTAGAGATTAAAATTTAGTTTTCACTAGTTAAAATTCTTAACGTTCTTTCTCAGAGTTAAACATTTTTCATTTTGTTCTGCAATAATATTTTCAAGAAAATATTTTGCATACTGTCCATTCTAACTGAATGCTGCAGTAAAACATGGTCAGTTAGATTAATTATTTTTAAATTAGGCACAGATTAAATCCCTGATTCTTCAGCTATTGTTGTAAAATCTTCCTTTAGAGTTTGATAAAATCCCCTCATACTTGTATAAATTCACACAAAAAAATTAAAAATGTTACCTGGTAAAACTTTATTTCTCTTTCAAAAAAAAAAAAAAAAATCTTCGAACAGACGAGCATATTCGTTGTTAATTTCATGCCAATGCCAAGTTTACTGATCTTATCTCCTAATGTTAAAAAAGAAATAAAGGAATAAAATACATTTTGTGGGTGTATTTTGTGGTAGCTTTACTGGGGGTATTATAGAGTGCCGATAATAGATATTTTTTGTTGTTTAAAAAGTTGTGTGTTTTATCATTTTCAAGTATTCAGTAGAAGACCCGGTCGATGACGTCATTGATATCCGGACGCTTACAATAATCGAAGACAATGGTGAGAAAATTTTCCTTTCCATTGCTTAGAATACTTTAAAATGTATATTGTGTGTAAAAGCGTTGTTTGTCTTGCCCAGTTAGACCGACTTGCCTAGTTAGATTCCAACATCAACGGTTGGTTTTTATGCTTGTTGCTTAAACGATGTAAATGTTATGCCATGTTGTTCAACAGTTGTAATCACATCTGCCGAGCTCAGCCACCATAAAGATTAATGTAAGACTTCACCGTCAATTTTTTCTTTGTTTTTGACTTATTTGAAAATAGCATACAAACCCTAGTGACATGTTAGCTGGTGAACAAGCAGTGTTCAAAAATATCGAAAATATCGAATATTTTGATGAACAGTCGGACCTCCATATATCAAAGTAGCAAATTTCCGTAAAAAAATTTGATGTATAGAAATTTCGATATATGGAAGCGATGAAACTCAATTCATAACTTATAGGAGCATTGGATTAAATGAAATTTAATGATTAAAAAATTAACAAAAATAACTTTTTACGCCAATCATACATCTTCATATTCTTCGGCAATTCAGCTTGATTAGGGGATTTTGGTTTTAACAATGTGATCGAGAGAAAAGTAAAAAACCAATCTTCTTAACTTAAATGACTTTTACTGAAGCTAAGAAGACTAGGAATGTAATCAATATGTGGAAGTTCGACTGTATATCCGATATTTTCAATTAGCACAAGCTAAATAGTATATTGTTAAGGGTTCTGGTGCGACTTCCACTTTCTTGAAAGGACGACACAGTTCTTGAGAAAAACGCAGGAAATTTGTTTACGCTATGTACAGGAAAGATCGTTAACAACTGCTAAATTAATCATCGGCAATTCAGCAAATATCAATCAACACCGTAAACTCAACGGTTACACACATATTTACATCCAAATAAGCAAAAATACAGCTCAAAAGGCTTCACAAAAAAAAAAGCAATAAATGCTTTCTAGCGTACCGCTGCAACGATTCACAAGCAAAAACTAACTCGAGACTGACTTTTTATCATGCAGCACGCTATTTATAGACAGTGAAAGAAACCTCTCGAATTGTTTCTTAGATCATATGTGTACTTTCATTTTATGTGGATGTATGTACTGGTACTGATTAAATTTGATCTCGTTAGTTTCCCTTATTTGTTTTTGCATTCTTTTCGAAATTCTTTACAATTATAATGATGTAAATATCTAGAAATATGTTTCAAATGATTATGCTTAATCTCTGTGCAATATTTTCAAGGCACTATATAATTTCTTAATATTATCTTGCAGAGTATAAAATGAGACATGACAACAAAACAAAACCGATAGCAACAAATTACCATTCTTTTTTTACGAACAAGAGTTTTTTCAGTACGGTTAGGACAACTATTTAAAGAAAATATCACCATAAATGTTACTGCACTTGATGGTTGGAATAAATTATTCATAGGACACGTGCATAACAAAATCAACTTTCCCAAAAGGAAAAGTGAGTGATCAGGGAAATAGAAGAAATAAAACATGGTGAACAAAAAGGTGATTAGAGACATAAACATTACAGTTTTAGTCTGCCAAACATAAATAATTTTTAGAAGCAAATAAAACAACGTTAAAAGCATTAAATTTTAGCTAATGAATGTAAAAACATCCAATAAAAAAATCTGACTTTAGTTGGATGGCTTTAAATCCATAAGCTCACATTTTGTGCATTGGAAAAAGGCATTCCTTGTAACGCCAAAATACGTGTCTGCAGTGTTCCTGCACATTTGTGCTTTTAACGTTCTTTTAATTGCTTTTATTTTTTAAGCAAAGGATTTTTTTTTCTGTTCCCTATTAATAGTTTTTGTTTGTACCAAAAATCCATTTAATAATATAAATATTCCATATTCATTCTTTTTTTTTTTTTTTTTCTCTCCATTTTTAGTAAATAAGTTTTATTAACTTTGGGGACATTAAAAGAAAGATTTACTCCTATGAAGCATAACAAACTTCATTATCCTCAAAATTAAAATTTGACTTGTAAATTTGAATTGTAAATTATTGCAATTTATTATATGCTTGCATTTTTTTACTAATCGTAAAATCTGTCTCGAACCACACTCGGCAAATTCAGTGAGTAGGCCGAGTACCGAGTAGTTACGGAGCACTCGGTTCGTCTCTAAATGCAATCATCTCACTATCTGGTAATGAAAATATTTTGCAATCTCGCCGCTATTTTTGTTTTATGATATCTGTTTAATCGTGCTTTTGAAGCAAAATTTTTACATCAATAGATTGATTTTCGTTCTGTATCACGAAAAGAGAAACGAAATTGCAAAATTACTCAACCTTATATCCTTCTTTTAGTGCACATTCGAGGCAAGAAGCGCCAGCCCTTTGGAGGAACAAACTGGGCTTCAATATGTAATGGAGCATCTTCTGGTAAGATTTTTCATGATTCAATTATTTATTTTTTGGAGAAAAAAAATTCATATAATAAAAGGATCGAAAATGAAACGGTTGAATGAAGTTGTCTAAGCAAAACTGGGCAAAAAGTTTCTATAAGCGTGTGTTGTTACGGAGAAACTATTTGTACACTGACGCTCCCCACAAGGGGGAGATGTGTTCTTTGTGTTTATATCCATAAAAAACCCAGAGAACTAGGGGGAAAAGTGGGGTCTAGCCCCTGTGTAGCCCCCCTACACAGAGGTAAGGCTACGTACGACAGGGTTCGCGTGCTATCCCTGAAGACTCCCGTTTGAGGCACCGACTACCCCCCCGGTACCACGCAGCTATCGGCACGGTTGCCACACCTTGGCTTACGGTTTTTCGTCCGCATTTGGTAAGTGTGATGAGGGAAGGAAGGGAGAAAAAATCCCCTCCCGCCGATACTCTGTTTGAGCAACTGGGGGTTCACTACTCCTCCCAAGAACTCGCCCCGAACTCACCCCCACACCATAAGCCCCCCCCCCCCACCACGGCGGCAAGAGTTAGACAAAGAAGCCTATTTAGTAGTAAGAAACTCTTCTGACGGCTTTTATTTTCCTGTATATCTAGATAGAAACCACACCACTATCAAAATATTTGCAAACCAGAGAATTCGACATTTTAAAAGCCCGTAGAATTGTTCAAATCACCACTGAGAAGATTTCTGTATATTCCTTACTCAAATCATTAATGAAGAATTAAGTAGATGAATTTGGAAACTGGAGGGCCTTGGAGAAATTTAAAAAAAAGGCAACGCCCGGGGAAATTTTTTTAGATGAGATTTTAAAAGTTATACTTATCATATTGAAATAGAAAATCTAAGTCAGAACATGTGTCAGAAATTAAAAATAAATATATGATTAAATCTATACACGCTTTGCCCGAAGGCACGTTTTTTTTTTATTCCAATAATTATTTTCTTAAATTAAAAAAAAAAAGACCATCGTAGTTTGTAGGTGAATGGTGTCAGATTAACATAATATTATTGACATTTAAAAAAATAAGCTGGTCTTCGTCTAAGCAAAAAGTTTTTTTTTTTTAGAAATGTATCATTTTTTTAAAATTTTAAGCCCGGTTGCGCCATACCGCTTCACTGCTGCTTCGCTGGGACTGATTAAAACTCGAAAGTCGGAGGTGTTCGGGTAAACACGACATACGTACGCATCGGCGCTTACACACCATCGGGGCTAGGGGGTGCATACGAATTCCTGCCCGCTTTGGGCGGCCAACCCGGCTTTGGGTCACCCTCCCCAATGTGTATACTTAGCGACGACGAAAGTGTTAACGTAGAGATGCTATAATTTAATCTATTGAACACATGGAAGTATTGTAACCTTCTACATGTACGGTATACTTAACAGTCAACAAACCATGAAATCTATACCTTTTAGGTGATGCTTAATGCGGAGCCCAATAAAAATCTGGGAGAACATACTAGTGGATTTACCATGGATATTTCTATCACCGATTACTATAGATTAGTAAAGACTTGAAAACAAATAATCGTGAATGTTTTGCATTACTTGCAATATGCCAACGTATGTAATTTGTAATGCTTCTCTTATTCGCATTTCGTTTTTCTGATTTATTTGATATAATACTTGTCAGTTTAGTATTTTGAAGAGAAGTTGCGGTGTTCCCGAAGGCGTGGGGCCTGTATGATCGTATAGTTTGCACATCCCAAGCTATGAGCCTCCAAATTAGTAGCACTTTAGGGATGGTATAATCTGAACATTACTTTTTTCTTCAACAAGATTTTTTTGCTACCAAAAGCAAATCGTATAACAATAATATAACAGTAATGTTGCCTTAAATAATAGGGACAAGTTGTTGAAATGTTTATTTAGGAATTTAGATTTCCTCATTTTGAGTGTGATATTTTGAAAATATTTTGCACAAAGTAAAAATTTCAAGTTGTTAAATTTCATACTCTCTAAAACGTTAATATATCCCAATAATACAAATTCCTTGCTATTACATTGCTTCAAACTAACTGCTGCATCTAAAAAGAATAAATAAGATGTAATTGTAACACGGTTAGTAATGTATACTAAAAATATACACATTTTTCTTCATTTTTCCCTAGGTCAAAATTCACCAGCTGGCAGTACTGCTTCATCAGTTTGCGTAAAAAAAAAGGAAAGGTCAAGCAAATACAAAAAATACTACTGCTTGTTTTGCAGAAAGTTAGTTGACCACTTTCCAAGACATTTGATCACTAAACATAAAGAAGAAACCGACGTGAAAAATATTATGTCGCTGGAGGCCAGATCCAAAGATCGGAAAGATCGTATACCCAAACTAAGAGGAGAAGGAGCTGTAATTTACAATTCTTCCCCTGAATTGAATAAAGGGAGTTTGATTGTTGCGCGGAGACGGAAGCAATCTAAAACGAATGAAAGTTTAACACCTTGCACTCGCTGTCTTAACTATTTTAGAAAAAACTATTTGTGGAGGCATCACCGCATATGCACAGGAGAAAAGGCTCCAAGAAATTTGCAAACCATGTCCGGGGGTGTGAAAATGATTTATAATGAGAAGAAGTTATGCAGAAGATTGAAACTTGAAATTTTACCGGGAATGATAAAAGATCACGTTCATTCCCATGTAATGAAGGATAACATAATATTAGACTATGGAAATTTTTTGTGCAATAAATACAAATTAGACAAACACCTGGACAATATGATTCGAACTAAATTAAGGCAATTAGCAAAATTGACCCTTGAAATGATGAATATTGACGATGGTATTACCTCTCTTATCGATGCCTTTAATGCGAAATACTACGATTGCTTCATCGAAGCCGTAAATATAGTTTGCGGTTTCGATGGAGAGCAGTATCGCTCTCCATCGCTGGTTGGCGAGATTGGGAGAGCAATGAAGTTTGTTGCTAACCGGCAAATCATTAAATGCATTAAAGTCAATGACAGAGAAAGGAAAAAAGAAGTAGAAAATTGGGTTCATGTTTACAAACATGATTATTATAATAACATCGGAAAATCCGCCTTAAATGCCATTCAAAAAAGAAAATGGGGTAAAACTCAGTTCCACTAATGGAAGATGTTATGCAATTAAACCAATATTTGGAAAAATATATAAAAGACGCCGAAGATGTTTTAATCAAAAATTTTAATCTGGAAGCATTTAACTCATTAAACAAGGGGCTTATGTCACAAATTCAAATCTTTAATCGCAAAAGAGCTTTTTGAAATAAAAGACTTTGAAAATAGGCACAATATTCAAAAATGCTCAGGGCCATGGAGAAAAAAGGAAGGAGAAACGGCCGGAAGGAGAGGGAGCAGCTCATGAAGGAGGATGGTCCGTCCACCCTTCATCGTCGGATGGCGGAAGATCTTCAAAGTCAACATCCTCGTCCTCCTCCTGGGGAGGAGGTTGTTGGAGTGCTTCTATTTGTGATTTTGTCAATTTTACTTTCTTGCTAGAAAGCAAAAAGTCCTCCTTTCTAAAGTTATAAAATTTTGGGGGCCTCTGTTTAGAGGCTACCCCGATTTTTGTGCGCATTTGTAAAAGTTTCTTTTTTTCAATTAGTTTTTTCGAGTTCTGACTGGATGGTTTGTTTTGATTAACAATAACAGATACATTATCTGTTTTTTTTATTTGTTGTTGATTTTGATTAGTTTTCTGAAAAGAAGATTTGGGGCTATTATTTTGTTTATTTGATTTGGTTGTGTTTACAGTTATAGCATTAGGTGAGTTCGGTATTTTATTGCTGGTTACTTTGTTTACTGGAGGTTCAGTTTGTGTGCTTATGGAGTTGAATACTTTTTTTACAGCAGCAGAATATGAAAGTCCAGTTGTAGGTGTACGAGATTGGACAATTTTTCTCGCGTCTGGATATGATATTTTTTGAATGGTTTTGATGACCTGTATTTCCTTTTCGGTTAGCCATTTAGGGCACTTTCTAGAGTATGAGGGGTGGTCTCCTTTGCAGTTGACGCATTTAAATTCCTTTGAGCATTCATTGCTGTCGTGGCCGGGCTCAGCACATCTGGCACAGGTTCCTGTACCACGGCATGACAGCTTGGAATGTCCAAAACGCTGGCAATTAAAACATCGTAGTGGATTTGGGATGTAAGGTCTCACTGGACAAGAGAGATAACCAGCTTTGACACGTGAAGGGAGGATAGGCGTACTAAATGTCAGAATGATGTGCTTCGTATTCTGCATTTCGCCGTTGCGTTTGATAGTTATCCTCTTCACTCCACTTACGTGTTGATCTTGCATTTCCTCTAGAATTTCCTTCTCTGATGTAAATAGAAGGTCTGGCTCCGAAATGATTCCCCGAGAAAAGTTTAATGTTGAGTGTGCTGAAACTGTACAAAGGTATGGGCCTAGTTGTTTGATTGCAAGAATAGGTTGAACTTGTTTAGGATGTTTTATTTCGACTAATAATTCACCTGTACGTAATTTTTTAACCGATTGGAACTCACCGATGAGATTTATTAAAGCTTTGTTAATTAAGAATGGGGAGACAGCAGTGAATGTTAGGTTTTCATTTCTTTTGATTATAAAAAATTTAGCAGAGCTGAACGAGTCTTTCTGACGCTCCCCACAAGGGGGAGAAGTGTTCTTTGAGTTTTCATCCATGAACGAACCAGAGAACTAGGGGGAAAAGATGGGGTCTAGCCCCTGTGTAGCCCCCCACACAGAGGTAAGGCTGCGTACGACAGGGTTCGCCTGCTATCCCTGAAGTCTCCCGTTTGAGGCACCGACTACCCCCGGTACCACGCAGCCATCGGCACGGTTGACACGCCTTGGCTTAGGGGTTTTCGTCCGCATTTGGTAAGTGTGATGAGGGAAGGAAGGGAGAAAAATCCCCTCCCGCCGATATTCTGTTTGAGCAACTGGGGGTTCACGACTCCTCCCAAGAGCTCGCCCCGAACTCACCACACCGCAAGCCCCCCCACCACGACAAGGTAAACGGACACGGGGGGTCGCCATTTACTGATTATGCATGTCAAGAACATAGCATAATATTCTTTAACCGTAGATTTTTACTAAATAAATATTTATTTATTGTTTTGCTCAAGAAGAAAAGTTTAACACCCAATTTTGAAAAATACCTGCAAGTAGGCATCTTGATGAAAGTAAGGTCCACCATAAGGCTTAAACACGTGTCTAGAAAAACCTTACAAATTCGCTTTTTGAACGCTGCTTATAATACTTTATTTCCTGCTTAAAGAGTTTTATTTTTGTTTATTTATTGAATTTTTAAAATGTTATTTTAAAAATTAAAAGGGCGAACTTACTTTTCTTCCCAGTCAACATTTTTGTGAAATCTTGGAATAAATTTTTATTTGGTTCATCATGGGGAACCAAGTTACCAAGTAACGGAACAACGCTATATCTTTTTCTAATTTTATAAAGACAAGTTTCTCCATTCTCTTAAACTTTTTTCCCTATCCAGATTAAAACCGTTCTAATTTTAAGCTTGTATCCGGGAACTATTCTAAGTACTTTTTGCACGAGGTCTTGACATTCATACTTTGTAATAATAAAACGAACTTTTTTAATAAGCAATTCTAAATTTTAATCACAAGATTTCAATCTCGATTACTAATTTTAGTTTAATACCGTAAAGTAATATTTAAGCTTACATAAAATATTCACAGAAATTTATAAAAAAAAAATCAGTTTTATTTTCTTTCACAACTAAATTACTAAAGTAACTTTGCAATTATAACGACTCAGAGAAGAATTCAAGTATTTGTTTACCTTTTTTTTATTTAATTTCTATACTTTCAATAATTTTGATACAAAAATTAACCCAGACAGTAGCAGTTACACTCTCTTTGAATCATTGGTTTATTATAATAACGCATAATTGCGCCGGCTGCTTCACTGAAACGTAAATTTTTCTGAAAATTTGTTTATAGAAAATATTGTCCTTGAAGCTGTGTTCAGTTGTTATTCATTGAAAATAAAAGTGGATTGTTTATTTAATTTAAAAATTTTCTGTATATTACTCTTTTGGAACTCAAAAACACTCTATTACTATTGTTTCACCGAACCATTTTTAAAAGACTTCCGTTCTCTTTACGGTAAATATCAATGCGCTCTGCACTCATATTTTTATCTCTCTATGTGCCGTTAATACTTTTAAATATTACAACAATTAATTAGAGAAGCAAACAGCATTTTCCAGAGGCAGATTGGTAAAAGAAATCGGCCCTGGCATAAAGGGATGTCGCGGCCCCATAGCTTCTATAGATAATTTTTACAAAAATGATTGGGAAACGATATCACTTAAATATGAGGAAACTATTCAAAAAAATTAAATACTTTCTTTTAAACAAAATTTAACAGATGAGATTCTTTTCTGTGTTTTAATGGTGAACAATTGATACAAGATAAGCTAAAACTTTGTTTGAAAAAAAAAAAAAAAGGTGATTGTATTAATCTATTTAAGTATTTTTAAGTTGCCTGGTGCTGTATTGATTATTTCCGTAATGATATCTTCTAACATTACTTCAGTTAGAATAGGGAAGTTATTAGGGAGGCGAGGGGTGTCTGTGTGCGATCCCTTAATTTTTTCAAACACATATATCAATACAGAGAGAGATAGGGAGTAGATTGATTTTCTTGCATATGAGAGTTATTAAATATTAGCATTAGAAACCTAATTGTAAGTTACATTGAGTCAGAAATACAAGGTCCTGGGGTCTCCCCCCCCCCCCCGAAAAATTTCCAATTTCTAGTCCTAAAAACGCAATTTTGGATGATCTCTGGTGATGTTAGAGAGAGCGGAGGCTCGAGGGTCCTCTTCCGGCATTTTTTTGGAAGTGAAACTCCGAACTTGCATTTATATATTATCGTCAATTATGTTAGGAAGATGGGGTCCGGGAAAATTTCAAAATATTAGCTCTGAAAACGCAGTTTTAAAAGAGTTTGGGTGATGCTAGAGAAAGGAAAGATTCGAGCAACATCCACCAAGAATTTTTTTGAAATTGAAATCTTAGAAAGGTAATTGTAAGCTTTTTTTTTTTTTTTTTGATAAAAACAACGACGTAGACAGTTATTTAAAAGTTAAATTTCAAAAACGAAACTTTTACCGACTTTCGATGATTTTAGGAGGAGGAGTTTTGGCGAGGCTCTCCTTGAATTTTTTTCGAAATTGAGGCATTAAAGACGAGATTTCTGACTTGCTTTACTGATGATGACGAAGGGGGAGGGGGGACTTTTTTTGAAATTTTTCGATGCTGTAGATTCGAAAACAGAGTTATAAACGATCTTCCTTCGTGTTACTAAGAAGAGAGGATCGAGGGTTTTCAACCGGTAAACAATCGAAACTAGAAATTAGAGGGGTAATATTTAATGCGGAAAGTTGAGGTTAATGGATAGTGGAAGTTATAAAGGTCTGGTGTACCCGTGAGTCCATGACACCATGACATGGACTTTTACGTGATACAGAATCGAAAGTGAGAAACGAAGTAAATCGATAGGGAAAGGACTCTGGCCAGTTACAAAAATTGCTTGGTGTGTGGTGTTTAGATTTAAGTTTGAGGTTTCAATTACATTTTTGGGAATAGGTCAAAAAATCTTCCGTCATGATGTCATGGGAAAAATGGAGATTTGGGAGTTTTCCTTTTTTTTTTTTTTTTTTTTTTTGTTTTTGTTTTTTGAGATTGAAGTCCAAAGAAAGGTAATTTTAGACGATCTTCGATGATATTATGGAAAGGAGATGCTTAAGGGGCCTCCGAAATTTTTTCGACACTGATTTATGACGCTCTTTAATGATGGGGTGGGGACGTTTCTAAGTCGATTGCGGCGGAAATACTCTCCTCGAAGTTTTTTGAAGCTGAAATTCCAAATACGCTGTTGTAGGCCATCTTTAATGACGTTAAACTAAGGAATGGAGTTCGGGAGTTTTTCCCAGGAATTCCTTAAAAAGCTAAGTTTCAAAAACGCACATCAGTTAAGTTTTGGTGACTAAAAGGAAGATATAAGCTTTTTGATCCCTCTCTTCCCCCCTTTTGACTACGTACCAGTCTTCTTTTATTTATTTTATTGATAAAAAATATGAAACACCCTCCAACAGTGTTCTCCTTCAAAATCATTTACATTTAGATTTTCCATAATAAAATTTTTAATTTCCAGCCTAGTATTTTTATTTGCTTGAAATACAAACCATCTGCGGCCCCAGGTAAAAAAAAAAAAAATTCTTGAACTGATCTGGTGCTTTGGTGATCTTAAATAACCTTAATGATCTTTGGTCTTTTTTTTTTTTTCACATTTTATTTTAAATATCATTCCTTCTTCACTTCTTGATAAAGTTTTGCTTCAATTTTCAATTCATTCCCGATTTTTGCATTCAAACACTTAGAACTACTGGTGTGACTATTTATTTTAATATTTCAATATTTCTCACTATATTTTAATTTTTCTCCTATTTAAACTATATTTCTGGGGCCTGTGTATTTTTCTATGTAAATAACTCTGATTGTCAGGCTGATATTTTTCATTTTAAAAAATAGGGGAAGTAAATGGTGGAAAAGTTCGGTGTGTCGGCGGCCGCCGAGAATCATAGGTTTTTATATTATCATTTTTAAATTGAAGGGTCTTCAACCATTTGTTTAAACCCTTCGAGGGATATTCAGGGAGAAAAACTGATAATCTTATTTTTCGCAAAAAAAAAAAAAAAAAAATGTTAGAAACGCACATTTAAGAGGTCTTTACTTAAATAATCTTTATAATACAGAATTTTTAATGCTCAAATTGTGTTTAAAGATTGCATTTTCTGTTAAAGCTTTATTGAAAAAATACTTTTCGTCACTTTCATTGCAATTGTTGGGAATTGCCATTCATAAGTAAAGTAAATGTAAATTGCAATTCATTCATGAAATTGAAAAATGGATAAAAGTATTTGAACTTTCAAATACCGCTCTTGTTTTTCTGTTTTTTATTGCATTACTAAAATGAAATTGGCGGCCCCATTTCTGAAAACATGGGCTGGTGTAGCACCCCCACAGCCCCCTTGGCGACATGCTTGCACCCTCCATCCGCGGGCTTGAGCCCATGCGTAAAGAGGAATTGAAGCTAGAGAATGTACGTAGCGGTATTTACATTTTACTTTTTGTAGACAGGGCAACTGATCGGCCCGAAACATGACCGGCCCATCGGGCAAATGCCCGGTTGTCCGCCGGGTGTATCCGCCACTGCCTTTTTCTCACATCCAAGAAAAAAAAAATCTCCCTCCTAAAACGTACCTGCCTCCCTCGTTTCCATTTCCCCCTAAAACGATAAAAAGGTCTTTCTCATCTTCCTCTGCAAACCATGAAATGTTCTCTTTCAGAGAAAAAGTTTTTTCTTCCAGCAACGTTCCAATACTCCCCAATTGAATACTAGTTGATTATAGAAATGTATCTAAATGAAAAAATTTACTTCACCATTAATTTCAAATGTGCTTAGTTCAAAAAATTTCATAAAAGTTCCAACTGTTACTCCGGAATTTCAGCGTTCTTCTTCTCGTGTACGAGCACCAATCTCTATGTTTGTGTTACTTTTTTTTTCTCTGTCCTAAATTTTTCGGCCTATTCGCATGTATGCATGGAGATGTACCTAAGCAATCCTGTGAAAAGAAAAATCATTGGAAAAAAATAGCTATCAAGTCGAGTTTTAATGGTAGGAAAAAATGGGAAAGCTTTGCGACAAATTTATAAATAACCGTCCTATAAAAGAAAAATAATGAATTAAATAAGAATTTTACCAGTTCATAACATGCCAATTGTATATATGAGTAAAAAAGTCGTGCTTTTTAAATCACGAATACAGTTAGATCGTTCTACGATATTCTTGCTTAGTGTTTTGATTCTAATCAAATACCAGTAAATTAAAAACTATAAGTATAATATTTTGTTTATTGATCAAGTTTTTTCACGAACTGCTCTTTTGAAGCCATGTACAACCTAGCGAAATTTTGAAAAACTTTAATTTGGCTATTCCGCAATATAGTGGATATACGATTAAATTGAACAGTTCAGAGGGAAGTAGAATGTGCTTAGAAAAAAATTAGTACTGTCGTACAAATTTAACTAATAAAAATATTTTTTTAAAGAATCTTCTTTTAAAAGGTCTCTCATTTTATTTACTTTGAAATAAACCGGAAAATGTGACCCGAAAATCTATTTGAAAATTTCTTTTTCTTTCTCAAATATTTACTGTAAAGGTTACTTTTACTAGCTATATCTTCATCAGTAGCTGTGGTTAACTAGACAACATTTTCTCTTTTATTAAAACATTAATTAAAATAATCCAAAGTATTTTCTTTTGCGATGTTTTCTGCATAAGAATGTCATTTTTAAGAAAAATGTATAAAACATTGGCAAGGAAAAACTAAAGTGCTGAACTTAGTTTCAAAGTCATACATCAGTTGAAAACGGCACAAAATAAATTATAAAAGATTAATAGAGCAAAAAAAAAATCTTTCATTTTCCCTTTTTTTTAAGGCTATTGGGCTGCAAATTCCGCTATGGCTTCAAAACGCGGTGTATACCTCTAAAAAACCTACCTTTTGAAGCCACGATAAATGGCTCCAAAACGCGGTGTGTGGTTAGAGACCGCTTTTTGAAGCCAGTGGCTTCGAAACGCGGCGAACGTCTCTACTGGCTTCATTAAGCGGTGAACGTCTCTAAAATACCGACGCATTGAAGCCAACGTTGTGAAGCCAAAAATTGGCTTCGAAACGCGGTGAGTCATTAGAAGTTGGCTTCAAAACGCGGTGAACTCAATTGTGTGTGTATATATATATATATATATATATATATATATATATATATATATATATAGGGTGTTCCGTTTCAACCTGCAAGACCCTTATTTTCTCAACCGTTAGTCCTATATGCATACTTCCAATTGCGAAATTAATGACCAAGGTTCATACTCTGAAGTGCGAACTCAATATTTCTACAACTTCACAGAAGACTACAATATGCCTTCCTGAAGGAGAAGGTAAATTCATAAAGTTGAACTGTGGACATGTGTGTCATGAAAAATGCCTAGTACTTTGGGGTATTAATAACCCCTCACGCCCCATTTATCGTGAAGAATTTTTCGCAGAACTCAAAAAGTTAGACAAACATCAAGATGCACAGTAAGAATTTTGAACTTAACTGCATTAATCGCATGCAGACGGCCTTAGGTCGTCACGAGTTAGGTTATGTCTGGCTTGGAACATTTACACATGATGTGTAAGATTATATATGTCTGCTTCGATCACTATATTGTTAATGAGAATTGTAATTATAGAGAGAGATTCTCTATTTAAATATGGTATAATATATTATTAATTTCGTTTATAAAAGTTAGCTGAAAATATATTCAAGGAGTGATTTCAAAGTTTAATGTAAATTAGGTATGTGTCATTTGCATAAGTGTTGAAAATTAAGTAAGTTAAAAATGTAGCGTTTCATGTTATGAAAGAAAAAAGTGAGTTGGAAAGAAAGCGATATTAACTGATTGCAAAGGCGGTGGGTGCTATTCTCTCACTCGTATTTATATCAGTTGATAATGTTTATCTTTTATACTGTTTTAATATTCATAACTAAGCAGAAATCCCTCTGTGGAAATTGATTTCAAATACATGATATATGCAAGTTTTCTTCATTGCAGCAGGGAAGAAAAAGTTTGAAATGATGCAAAAGATTTAAATTAAACTTCAATTGATATATTTTGATTTGTTAAACTATTTATATATGAAACAATTTACAATAACTGATTAAATTATACTTTACTGAAGTGGTTGATATAATATATATACAGGGTGTTCCATTTTAACCTGCGAGACCTCCATTCTCGCAACCGTTAGTCCTAGATGTATTAGATGGCTTAGGGATTTTCAACCGAATTTGGCAAGTGTTGTGAGAGGGAGGGGAGGGAGATTCCTTTCACTCCGATATTTCGTATGAGCAATTGGGGTCGCGACTCTGTCGAAGAACTCGCCACACCGCAAGCAATGAAAGAAAGATCAAAATGTTAAAAGTGTCCCAAGTCAGGGGGGATCCTAACTTGGGACAATGAACATATTTTTGTTTTATTTTAAAAGGGACATATCTACGCATCTATACCTTGCCCTGAGGTGAGGCAGTAAGGCACATCCTAAAAAAAAGATTTTTTCGTTCAAATGAAAAACATATGATCAACGTGCTACTAAAGGTAAAAGTTGAAAATTGTCCCAAGTATGGGCACTTGACTGCACAAAAGGTAATAAATGTTTTTAAAAAAATACAAAATTTTATAATCTAATTTCACATGTCTTTAGAGTTTTTATTTTCAGCTCAAAAGACTGATCACGTTAGCTTACTCTTAAGAGCCATGAATGAACTTGGCTGACGCTTGATGATACCTCAAAATATGAACAAAAGTGAAGATTTGCAGCTCTGAGTGGATTTAAATGAAGAGAAGAAAAAGACTCCTGCATTTTCCGTTTGGTAACGCCGGACTCCGTTAGTTATGTTCGAGCTTGCTCACTTGAACTGATGTGGTTATCCTTTCTTCTTTTCTGCATGCTCTTTCTTCAATGGATTTCCACGTGCAAGTGAAAGCCGTAGAAAATGGGGTCATCAATTTTTATTTCAGAGATAAATAAAATTCCTCGCAACAAACCTAAACAAATTAAGGCAGAAGTTGTAGCAAAAACTAAAAATTCTAAGGGAATTATCAGAGTTAAGTTTATTAGAACTGACACCTTATTAATTAAAACGGAAAATTTTGAATGTGTAAAAGAAATTGCTGTTATCGAGAATGTTAAGATTCAGGCACATATAATAATGGAAAACTTCACGATTTCTTAAGGATATAAACGAAGATATAGGCCTGATAGACTTAGTTCCCGAGTTAGAACTTGAAAACGAAACCAACGTAATACAAGTTCGTCGCTTCTTAAATAATTCACCTTAATATCATATCCACAGAAATGATTGGTAAAAAGAATTCCCCAATAATAAACGAAAGAAGGGTCATTCCACATCAAATCAACACAATTTTTGACAAAATTTTACATCACCCTCTCAGATTTTGATGAAATTTGGTACAGAGGTAGTGTTAATGTAGACATAATAAAATATAATTTTTTTTTTGAAAAATATTAAACGGTTTTGAAGATACAGCGCTGTAAAGCTACCAAAAAGGGGTCAAAAAACGTGAAAGACCCAATTTTCAAAATGACCTAGAATCTTTTCTAATTAAGATAAAGAGTTGTGGTAAGTTTCTTCCGACAGCACTTTTAATGACCTTTTCAATGATATACAACATGGTTAGGTTTGAAAAAAATTTATTTTAATTAAATTTGAATTAAAATTTAAAATTTAAATTTCTCAAAATGCGCGTCCTCAATTTCTTTCAAATTTTAAAAAAAAAATGCTTATACACTACTCAAATGGCTGTAGAAGTTTCAAGATGGGCTTACAATGGGTTCATGTTTAAAAAAATATTTGAATAAACCTCTGCTGGATCTACATCGCAATTACACCGTATAATATAGCATGGTTTTAGTACCAGAAAATATTTATTAAAGGGATGAAACTAATTCGGTTTTACTTGCTAGTTAAATGCCAAGTAGCTGATTCTAAGAGTTTTTGCAGTCCATTTAATTGTATTTTTTTATTTAGTTACTTGTCAGGTTCTTCATTTTGATACTCAATGTAAATTACACCAAGAAACAGCAAAAACCACATCCATTTTCATGTAAGTTGGTTAATCTTCCTATTTCAGGAATATCAACCCACCCCGACCTTCCTTAAATGGCAGGACTGCCTGTTGAAACATACTTGAACTGGTAAATGTGGGTAAAAGTTTGTCAGTCGCATAACCTCAAATTTTAAATCTATCATTACTTCATTTTTTAAAATAAATTAATGTAAGAAATTTAGACAATAAATATTTTGCTCTAATTATTTTTTATGCTTTTATTTTTTTTTAATATAAATAAACCTTATGAAATGTAATGGAATTAATTTTGAGGCATGCTTGCTTATTATTTAAAAATATATATATACAACTGATTAAAACCAAGTTATCAATTATTTGAATGGTTAACTTGCTAGATTTAAAAAAAGGGGGGTGGGGGGGCGGGAGTGTGTGAGCTATTTGGTAGTCATTAAGATGACCTCACATAGTTGAGAAAGAAAGATGAAAAAAGTAATAAATTTAGTTACCAGATCTCCATAAGGTTTCATTAGGCATAACCAAG
The DNA here is from genome assembly GCF_026930045.1 of Uloborus diversus. NCBI lineage: Eukaryota > Metazoa > Arthropoda > Arachnida > Araneae > Uloboridae > Uloborus > Uloborus diversus. The sequence goes on along the minus strand of NC_072739.1, from coordinate 55,774,196 downwards.
CAAGAAGGAATAGAACTTTGTTTATATTAAGCTACATCTGGCATATGTAGGTCTGACATATGGGCTTCATTATAATGTGCATGTCTGGATAGATTTTGTATATCACCACAGTTCCTTGTTTTAAGCTCAGTGTCAATTCTGATCAGCCCCAAGTCAGATGTGTGTTTTATTGGAGTGTGTTAAAGAGATAGGGAGTATATTGAGTTTTTGTTGACTGCAGTATTATAGTGAATACAAGGAAATTTTAATTTAAAATTCTTATTATTTTTAAATTCTTATTATTTTGTACATACCAAATTTAATGTATTTAGTAATCACAAAAGTTGTTTAAGTATTAAGTTTTTGTAAATATAGGGTAAAATGTAAATATTATGTAAAATTTAAGATATGGCTGATCAAAGATACTTGACTGCACAGTGTTTTAATCCATTTAAAAAGGATAATCACTGCGTTAGAGACAAAAAGAAATTACGTGAAGTTGCAGGCTGGATGACAGAATACTTGAGTGGAGTTCCAGAAAATGCTAAAATTTGCCATACTTGCAGGAAAGAATTGTCTCTTTTAAGGAAAAATGAAGACTCAGGCCAGCATATTGAAGACAGTGGATGTTCTGAAAGTTGTGATCCAAATTTTGCCCCTAAGTCAGAAATTGTTGAAACCTTAAATGTGTCTTTACAAGAATTGGGAGAGTCTCCGATTGATAAAAGGAAATCAGAAAACAAAGGTTATTCAGCAAATAAGATGAAAAAGATTAGTACTGCATTAAAATGCAAACTGTTTACTAATATTGAAACATCTTCTGAGAGTGAGCCTGAAACAGCTGAAGAAACACTTTTAAATAATTTGAAAACTAAATTCACAAATTCTTCTTCTAATGTTAATAAATTGATGATACTTACCTGCCTGCCTGAGTCATGGAGTATACGAAAAATTATGCAGGAATTCAATGCTCCTAATTACATGGTAAGAAAATCAAAAAAACTCTTACAAGATAAAGGTATCCTGGCCAGCCCGAATCAAAAACCAGGGAAAAGTCTTCCTCCTAAAATTGCAGATAATATAAGAGCTTTCTATGAAAGTGATGAAATTAGTAGAATATTACCAGGAATGAAAGATTGTATATCTATTCGCACCGAAAATGGGGATAAAGTAAAAATATCCAAACGGTTGATTCTCTGTAATTTGATGGAGGCGTATAGATCTTATGAAGATAAATATCCGAACTTTAAAATAAGTTTCTCCAAATTTGCTGAACTAAGGCCGAAAAATTGTGTACTTGCTGGCCAGAGTGGAACTCATACGGTTTGTGTATGCACCACCCATCAAAACATAAAGCTGATGATTGAGAATGCAAAACTTGATTTGTTAACTGATGGTAAGCTGAAGACTTATAAACATTGCATAGCTAAAATTATATGTAATCCTGCATCGATAGAATGTTATTTGGGAAAATGCTCTTTTTGTCCAGGAACTAAAGAAATCAAAGACATGCTGGAATATTCGTTTGATGAAAACATGATAGAAAAAATAACTTTTCGTCAATGGATATCAGTTGATCGTTGCAACCTGGAAACTATAGAGAAATCTGCAACAGACTTCACAGATTTATTTTGTGAAAAGCTTTTTGCTCTTGCTCGGCATGATTTTATTGCAAAGCAGCAAAGTTCATTTTTGAATGAAATTAAGAGTAAATTAGTAGATGCAGAATTTATAGTAATGTGCGACTTTTCTGAAAACTATAAATTTGTCCTACAAGATGAAGCTCAAAGTTACCACTGGGCAAGTGAACAAACCACAATTCACCCATTCATAATTTATTATATTAGTGCAGGAAAACTTGAACACATGAGTTTAGTTGTTATAACTGAATGTTTAGAACATAATACAGTGGCAGTGTATTGCTTTCAGAAAAAGCTGATTGATTTTCTAAAAGGAAAATTTGATGACAAGATTAGGAAGATTTTTTACTTTTCAGACGGTTCAGCAGCTCAGTACAAAAACAAGAAGAACTTTACCAACCTGTGTTTCCACAAAGTGGATTTTAATATAGAAGCTGAGTGGCACTTTTCAGCCACTGCACATGGTAAGGGACCATGTGATGGTATTGGTGGTACAGTAAAGAGGTTAGCAGCAAAGGCAAGCCTACAGAGACCTTATGATAATCAAATTACAACACCAGTACAATTGTATGAATGGGCTGTACAAAATGTTCCATCTGTCAATTTCGTTTATGTCACTCCAAATGAATACATGAACACTGAAAAATTCCTAGCAAATCGTTTCAATAAGTCAATAACCATTAAAGGAACACAGAAGTTACATGGATTTATTCCCGTAGCGTCTAGTACATCAAAAGTCAAAGTCAAAACATTTTCTCATTCAGCAGAATTTGTTATTGAGAGAGTAAGTTCTTCAGAAGATAGGCTCAAACTTTCAGAAATACAAGGTTATGTATGTGTAATATATGAACATAACTGGTGGCTTGCATATGTGCTTGAGAAAAATGAAGATACTGATGAAGTCAAAGTAACTTTCCTTCATCCAGCAGGACCTTCATCTTCTTTTTCTTTTCCAACACAGCCAGATACACTATGGGTATCAGTCACTCAAATATTATGTAAAGTAAACCCAATGACTCCAACAGGTAGAGCATACACACTGCCAGAAATTGAAACTCTACAAGTTATTGAAATATTCAAAACTTTCAAGTAAAGGTATGCTCTGGTAATAATTATATTTAAAATTAATACAAAATAAATTATTTGCTAGAAAAATAATTACAATAGGCTTTATTAATTTTTTCCTTCTTTTTATTTATTTTTATGCATAAATATTTTATTAACACTAAAACCATGTTATATTATATGTTATAATTGTGTTGTAGATCCAACAGTTGTTTATTCAATGATTTTTTTAAACATGAACCCATTATAAGCCCATCGTGAAACTTCTACAGCCATTTGAGTAGTGTATAAGCATTTTTTAAAAAATTTTTGAAAAAAATTAAAGACGCGCATTTTAAGAAATTTAAATTTTAAAATTTAATTCAAATTTAACTAAAATATTATGTTCTTAGACCTAATCATGTTGCATATCATTAAAAAGGTCATTAAAAATGCTCTCAAATGAAACTTGTTTCAACTCTCTATCTTAATTAGAAAAGATTCTAGGTCATTTTGAAAATTGGTTCTTTCACGTTTTTCAACCCCTCTTTGGTAGATTTACAGCGCTATATTTTCAAAACCGTTTCATATTTTTCAAAAAAAATTTTATATTTTATTATGTCTACATAAAGACAAACTCTGTACCAAATTTCATCAAAATCTGAGAGGGTGAGGTCTGATCACTGTGTTGATTTGACACGGAATGACCCAGAATAGATAACCCAAAACTATGCAATAACTATAACTGTTTTGCTTTTCATGATACCACCAGCTATTGCTCCGTTGACGGTAAATGTATAAACTGTGGGGTGAGGTATAAATAAGAAATGTCCTTTTTCTCTGCACTGAATAAACTGCGGATGTGCGTACCCAACTTTTTTCAACTTCTGCCCTCATCGGCTAGAAAAAGGTAAAATTCGAAAATTCAAATGTAATAATCATCCTAGTATGAGGAAAGGTAAGCAACGATTTCAGAATGAAAAAGTACTTATGAGATCGTTGCCCCCCCAGTTAAGAGTACTGAATGCAATTTCATCACCAAGAATGAAATGCTCAAAGCTCTAAAGGAGGCACGGACAAGTTTGAAAAGAAAATCAAGGCTGAGTTTTTGGCTCATTTCAGTCAACTTAAACAGCTGATTGAGACTGTTATAAACGATTGTGGCTCAAATGCTACTAAGCATTGTGGTAACAAAAAACTGATGTTCATAACAGTTAAATGTAAATCGACTGGAACTTGAGTAAGAGACAGAAGAGTTTGTCTGAAGATTACCAGATGGATCATGGTGCGCTTGTTTTTTTTTTACTCATAGTTGATTTTGTTTGCCCATGACGGGCTGCTATTTGATTCATTGGAATATTAGGAGCATTACCAATAAGGGTATCTGACTCAATTCGTTGTTTTTTTTTTATGGCGCAAGAGCCCTTGAGGGCAATACTGCGCCAAACGATTTTTTGGAATAAAATATATAGGTAAAAATAAAAGTAAGCGTGTTTTCAGGTGAAAGGTATAAACATAGGTAGTTTAAAATAAGTAATAAAAAACAAGTAGACATTAAAAACATTTAAATAACGTATGAAATAATATGTTGACAAAAAAACCTTGAGTAACAAGAAAAAGACAAATCACATTTTAACGGCACACACACTAAATTAAAAGGGAGAATCCAATCTCCTGGAGGAAGGAGTAAAAATTGCGATAGAGTGGGTCCCCAAGGAACTCCTTCAAAGAGGGGTTAAAATTATTTAAAACGTATTTGGTTAAAATTAGGGCAGTTACTTAAAATATGCAACACTGTCTGATTCACATTACATGTAATGCACGTTGGAGCTGGTTCGCGACATAAGAGGTATTTGTGAGTGAACCTTGTGTGACCAATGCGAAGTCGAGCTAATAATACTTGTTCTCTCCTGGTAAGTTGTAAAGATATGAAACCTTTAGCCGAGAGCTAAATGGAATACAATTTATTTTGTGTTTCAAGATTCCAGGTCCGCTGCCAATGCGTGTTAAGACATTCAGAAATTACGTCTTTAATGTCATCAAAAGAGACAGTGTCATCAACACGGATACTTGCAGCTCTGGCAGCTGAATCGGCTGCTTCATTGCCTGCAATTCCCACATGACCAGGGATCCAACAGAGGAGAACATAAAAATGGTTTTTTATAAGATTTTTGTATATAAATGATATGACTGCAGGACGAAAGGGTGGTTGTTATGGTTGCAGTGAGTGATGGCTTCCACTGAACTCTTTGAGTCAGTGTATATCACCCATTTTTTGTAATTGGATTGGGCTATTGAAGAGATGTAGATATGGCTTTTATTTCTGACGTAAATACAGAGCAAGATGGGTTTAATTTTTCTGCCGTAACGTGACCATCAACTATTGAAGAAAAGCCGACGTGATCGTTTGCTTTTGATCCATCAGTGAAAATGACATGGTAATCAGAATATTTCCATTTTGTATCAGAAAATATCTGCTGGTAAGCTGTATTAGAGGTAGTCACTTTAGGGAATTTAGCGAGGTCATTGATGGTAGATGTATTTACTTCGCACCATGGTTCAATTACACTAGTGTGCAAAAATCAAGGACGAAGTCGAAAAATTAGCATATCAGCTGAACGAAGAGGCAGAGTGGACAGAAAGACCAATCAGGAGATCAAGTAAGGTGATGTACGGTAGCACATGCGCAGATATGCAGGTAGACGTAATGGGGGAGTGTCTGAGTAGTATAAAGCATTTTGTCGGTGTAAGATCAGTATTTCTGGCAAAGAGATTGCGCGCCGTATAGCAGTTAAAATCACACCGAGTTGCTGCCTCAGCGAGAAATGGCGAATAATCAATCTGTTAGACGACATCCGGATGCTTTTACCCGAGGTCGAATCATTGGGAAGTTGGAGGAAGGCCGCAGTGTGACAAGTGTGGCTGCAGAGTTCGGAATTGCTCACAGCATCGTTTCACGACTTTTAAATTGTCTCCAAACTACAGGAACAGCTATCCGGGGGTTCATTAGTGGTCGTCCACGAGAAACCACACCCGCAGATGACCGGTATATTGTCTTACAGGCCAGAAGAAACAGGCGGCAGACAGCGGGAGAAATCGCTAGACACACGACACAGGCGACTGGACGACCGACATCGCGTTCTACCGTGACCAGAAGACTGCACGGTGGTGGTCTGTTTGCACGACGCCCTATAGGTGTGTACCTCTAACGCCTGCCCATCGGAGAAGGCGTTCTCTGTGGTGCCGGGAACACCGGAATTGGAAAGACAAAGAATGGGGACGGGTACTCTTTACAGATGAGAGCAGATTCCGTCTGAGTAGAGATTCTCATCGCATACTCATCTGGAGAGAGCGGGGAAGCCGCAATCATCCCTCGAACATCATTGAAAGGGACAGGTATGGAGGTCGCAGTGTTCTCGTTTGGGGAGGCATCATGCTTGGTAGTCGTACAGACCTTCACATCTTCGACGCAGGTTCAGTCAACGGGACCCGTTATTGTAACGAGATTCTTCTTCCACATGTGCGTCTTTTTAGAGGCGCTATGGGGTCCGCAGTTCCTTTTCATGGACGACAATGCACCATGTCATCGCACAGTAGCTGCCGAACAGCTCTTAGAAAGTGAGGATATTGAACGTATGGATTGGCCGGCACGATCTCCGGATCTCCATCCCATCGAGTATGTATGGGATTTTCTAGGTAGACGCTTGGCAGCTGGTACGTTACGACCAGTAACGATTCGGGAGCTTCGATTGGCGCTGCAAGACGAATGGGCAGCAATGCCTCAACAACTCATTGACACCCTCATTCTCAGCATGGGCAGACGCTGTGAAACCTGCCTAGCAGTCGGGGGAGATCATATCCCCTACTAAAGACAGGATGTTTCTTGCTGAACACCCATCACAGGGATGTTTCGGCCTTCAGTCGCATTGCGCTCCATGCTACTTTTTCAATAAAGCTTATTTTTATCCCTCTAAATTCTCTTTTAGTAAGTGTTGCTTACATTACACATGTCCTTACGTATTGGGGATCTTATGGTATTAAATGTGTTGATTTGGAAAGCTTTTGTACAAAGTTATATTGAAACAACCATCTTGTCCTTAATTTTTGCACACCAGTGTATGATGAGGACGGTGTTCTTCCCTCAACCAAGATTTACTGAAAGCCAGATGTTCAGGGGTTACTTATTTGAAGTCCACGCAAAACAGAAGTCAAATATTAGTAGAAGCAATTGATTTCGCTTTTGTTAGTGTACAAAGGCAAAATGTCTTTTCAGAAGTGAAAAAACCTCACAGTGATAGTTGATGGAATAACATTACTGATTTTCTACGTAAGTGCTTATTTACTGCACTTATGCAGAACAAACTTGCTTTCTAAAAAAGAACGCATTGACCGAAAAACTGAATTTATTTTAAACATGGATCTGCATAAGTGTGAAGCGTGAACAAAGGATCTAAAATTTAATACGTTTTTTGAGCAGGTCCTTCACATAGTTTTAACTGGCAACTACTTAACTAGTTGGCTCTCTATTTAACGACTTTCAAGGGATTACAAGAAATCGTCCTTAAATAGAATGCTTCTATAGCTACAGTGGAGCATACGGGACTGTGAAAAGCTGTCAAACAGAGCGTCGTTAAACAGACAGTCAACTGTACCTAACGCATCAATGGTTTTGACCAATTTGTTTAAAAAAAAATTGAACATATACCTGTTACAGAAAAGGGCCAACCTCATTTCTTCTTTTGTTAGCTTTCGTGGTTTATTCAAAGGTATATATTTTTTTCCCGCTCAATAAATTTACTTTGCGAAACCATAATTTCGAAAAGATTTGTGCTAAAATCTGGGTTTCAAACAAAACTTTTTTTTTTTTTTTTTGAAAAAAGCTCAGCTAACCTGGTTTTTGATGAAATACCCGGTATTATTATTTTTAAAGAATAATTATATTCTTAATTTTATTTAGACATTTCTGTCAAACTACGGCTTCGCAACTTTTACTCCTCATTGAGTGATATTTAATTTTAAATTATGTATAAATTGTTGCTCAAGTAAACGGTAAAAAATGTCGAAATTAGAAAAAAGATCTATGAATTTGAAAAGCTTAATATTCATTAATAAGAAACATTATCAAAATTTGTTTTTCTAAAACATGACCACTTCAGAAACAAATTTTATGAGTAACCTTTTGGAGAAAGTGATCCTTATAATCCTAAAAAACATTAACTCTTAATATATTTTTTGCAGTTTATTTTCATAACTCATTACTAATTTTTAAAATAAAGCGAACTGCATGAACCATACATATGAATAACATCAGGTGTTTTTAAATCAATTGACACGAAAAAATGAAAATAAAAATTTCAACAGTATTGAAGTCCATAATTCTTTCGACGGGGCTCTCGCTCTCGGCGGGTGTTTGTGTAGAGCGTTCGTGCTCTTGAGGGGATGGGCACCATTGTTTTAAGGGTATGTGATGTTGCCATGACACAGGCTAGATACGTTTGGCCGAGTTCATGCGATTATTGTGATCTAACTTTTTCCCTTAGCAACATTGCATTCAGCTGCTGTTTAAAAAGAAATTCCTTGTTACAGTTTCAAATTATTTTCTCTAACAATGCAAAATGAAAGTCTTTTACGTTTAAAAGAATGATTAACCTTCCAGACAGAAAAGTGGCATTTTCTGGTCTTAGTCTTGATCATTATAGTTATAATACTTCGCTCGTCGGAAGAAGAGTGCCACAATACGAAGAAATTTAATTTTACAGGAAGCGTTTGAAGTTGAACTCTTCTGGGAATTTGCATTCAGAAAGCTGCTGTACTCTCCAGAGGTTTAAATTAGAACAAAACACCTGTCATTATTTTTCAAATAAGATAACGTCATTTAAAGGCCTATAAGCGAAAAAAAAAAGAAAAAATTTCGTATTGTGGCACTGTTTTTCAAAACGAGCGATTTAGTTTGTTTCAGAAGTAAATGGTCTCAATATGCAATAGATTTTCAAAAACCTGCTTCCCGCGACAGGTTTTCCCAAGTAGGCCCAGTATAGAAAAAAAAGGGTGGATTTTCTTTTGACATCCTGCTTAGGATACATTAAGAATTTGGGTTTTAAAAGATTTTTAAGCAGCTTATTTTTTGTTGTGTGCCCGTATAATTGTTTTTCCTATCCAATTCGCCGAAAAGGAGGAACCCGAATTGTTAAATTTTCTGCATAGAAACCGGATATTGATCGCTGATTCAGATATGCGGTAATGCAATCTGTGAACCGAATGGAAGTACGACAACGATCCCAATAAAAATATTAGTGGTTGCTGACATTGAGGCCAATAATTCACTGAATGAAGATGAACTTCTACTCGACCCTGACGTTGATCTACTATTGACTGACAATCTGTGTAGGACGAAAACATTCCGCCGCTGGGACACGGGACGCGGAGTGGCAAAATTTAACGGAGGTAAGTTTCAAAAATACACTTAAACATTTGAAATTAAATTAAAAGTACTCCAAGATATTAAATAAAGGCTTATAAACCCAGCAAAGAAAATAGTCTCCGTGTTCGTTCATACAATTGACTGGAAATGGAATAAGTGAGACTTACTCCGAAGACTACTTACAAGTATGATTTTCCACAAACAGTAATATTCAAAAAATACCTTTCAACAAAAAAAACTTCAAAAATCAAAGAAGGGATTCATAATATAAATATGAAATCTTCTGGAACACTCAAACCTGTTTTTATCCGGTGTATAAAAACATCAATCAAAAAAGACAGAAAGAAACAAAGACTTGTAGAACAGCAGTTGGCAAAAATGATGGCAGAAGCCGAAATAAAGAAATGCTTGAAAGCTAACCAGCAGCAAGTTCGAAGATTGAAAAAGAAATTGCATTCTCTAAATGAAATAGTTGATCGCATGAAGAAGGATCAGATGATCACTGGAACTGCAGCACTCGTGCTGAAGAAAAGCTTTACGGAGATGCAATTGGACCTCATGGAAGAGTCTCTCTGTTTTGCGACAATGGTATGATTTGGTTGACGGAGAACCAGGTTTTACGGAAAAAGCTTTCCGATTCCTTAAGACATCGTTACAGGCATCACATCAATGTACAGGGGTAGAAGTGATCAGCTTGTAATATATAGGACATTTTCCACAAAAAATATAGGAACAAATTAATATCTTCAAATAATTTTATATTCTTGCATAATTACCTACATTTAAATACTTTAAATATATTTTTTTTTTATTAATGACTAATCCTTCACCACATTTTGTTGTTAGTGAATATTCATTAACAAAGTGCTTTATCAAAAGTTTGGAGAGCTTGTCATAAAATATAGATAACTGAAGCTTTCTCTTAAAACAATTTTTAAATTTTGTAAAAATACTCTAAACTTACAACAAAATTTAAACAGACTGGTGCCGGCAGACATTTAAAAAAAAATTATTATACTTATGTATCTCATTTTTAAAGCAGTCTTGAATTATCTTTTGTCAACTTGTGAGATAAAGTGCAAATCAAATAAATTAAAGGCTTTTCAATAGTCATTTTCTATAAATCTTTATAACGAACTATGGAAATATAAGACAATTCGCAAAAATATAGGAAATACAGGACACTTTTGATGCTTTTTTTTTTTTTTTTGAAAATATAGGAAATATAGGACTACTTCTACCCATGAATGTATTATTTGATCTTTAATTTTGGACGAGATGTTTATAAAACACCATATTCAATATGAAGGAGTAAAAATGCGAGGATGAGTAGACATGGGCTCAACATTAAAAATTGATGCCCCAGCCGCTTCAAATATGGCGTTTTGTTTGAAAAGTAACTGAAAGCTACCTGTGGGGTACTTTTTGATACATGGGCAAACTGGAGAAGAAAGAGCCACTTGGCTATTAAATGTTTACAGCGGCTCTACGATGCAAACATCAAAACGCCATGTATTACTTTTGATGGGCCAATTTGCCATTTCTCTATGGCTACCTGTCTTGGAGCTAAATTCCCTGTGTGGTTTGTGTCTGAAAACGTATTTGATCTTATTTTGAGAAACTAAAACTTGTCCCCTGTGGTAAGTGCGTTTATAGTATTATCAAGTGTGTAAGAGGAACTACAGCAATCTATTTAAATGTGCGCTTGGGAAAGCTGTTGACAAGGTATAAATTTAAAAATAAAAAATTTCTTTTCTTGGACCAAAAAAAGGTTTCCTATATCGAAGCAGCAGTTCAATTAAACAATATAAAAATAGACAAGCCTTTTTTATCTATCACATTATAAAATAAGTTATTATACAAATGTTTGTCACATAATGTGACAAACAGTTTGCCTGAACCGCTTTCCGACTCCACCATAACCTTCATATAATACACCACAGAATCTACCTCAATCCGACTTCCGCGGTTAGGCGGCCCATAACTGCAACCTGTCAGTTTACCTAGAGAACCTGCATGGTTTTTAGTATTGTTTGTGGCGGGAGTTCAGATGAACATCCCCGCGATGCAATCAATATATGCGAGAATTAACCGTCGCTCTCTGAGTCATGGACACAATTTGCGTGCCGGGAGGCAAGAAGGAGGCTTTTGGTTTTCTGCTTCTTGCTCAGTTGAAGATAGGCAAAATCTGAAAGATATTTAACCTTAAACAATACCCTTTTACCTTAAACAATAGGAAAAGTTTCATTTAAGGCAGAATGACATGTTTAGTATTCACCGTTTTGCCATAACGCTTAATGGTAATCCTTTTCGCTCCACTGACATGCTGGTCTTGCATTTCCTCTAAGATTTCTTCCTCAGGTGTTAATAGGAGATCGGGTTCTGAAATGATACCTCGTAAGAAATTCAAGGTTTTGTGCTCCGAAACAGTAACAAGGTAATATCCTATTAAATTTATTGCCTTTGTTTCTGAGATTTTATTTCAACAAGGAGTTCGCCGCTATGTGAGGGATTTGTTTGTAAGAAAAAGGGACACTTTAGAAAGGTTTAAATTTGGGTCGTAGCACTTTATTAGAAAAAATTTCGCTGCGCTAAACAAAACATTCTGACGCTCCCCAGCAGGGGAGAAGGGTATTTCATTTTCCTCCAGTAATTACCGGAGAATTGAGCGGGAGAGTGGGGTCTGATCCTGTTTGGTAAGTGTGGCGCGAGAAGGTAAGGAAAAAATTTCCTTTCCTCCGATATTCTGTTTGAGCAACTGGAATTCACGACTCCGCCCTAGAGCTCGCCTCGAACTCACCACACTCATCCCAAATTGTTTCTCTTCCTTCAGGAGATTGGTTTTATTTCTTTAGTGTTAGTCTTGATGTCCTTATTTATGTCTTCTTGACGTTTTGCATATTAATCAATTGTTCCTTCGGCTCGTCATTCAAAACTTCGTTTATGTGTTTATTTTGGCAAACTTTTAAAGATACTAAGATGTATGTCCTTTGCTCCTTGATAAAGATTACTTTTTTGGGTTTCCTTTCCACTTTTCGACAATCGTTTGCAGCAGTATAACCTACTCAGGCTCTTGCACCAATAAACTCAATGGAACCAAATAACCACACCGAAAGCCCTCCCACCCCCCTCCAACCACGGGGGGGGGGCATCTGATTTTTCATGTCAGATAGTTGCGAAAGCTTGTGTCATGACTCATTCCGACGATGACGTAACAGATAAGACATAAAAGCTAGAAAATTTTGTTAGCTAGTCATATCGTCGGTTTCAGCTACTTTACCGCTATCTGCACTTCAAACACAATGACACTCTTTTCAGCCTAATACTCACGAATGTCCAAAATTAGCTAAAATTTGGCCTAATGGTGAAACATTTATCTTCACATTTTCAAGCAGCAGTAACTCCGAAACGAGATATTACTATCGACGAAAGTCTTATGCTCTTCAAAGGAAGACTTTAAGGAAAACTATACATTCCTTTGAAAAGATCACACTTCGGCATCAAGTCTTACATGTTATGCGAATCCGACTCCGGATATGTTTAGTCATTTATTATATATACAGGAAAAGGGACGTTATTTAATGCAAGATACAGTAACTTAGCCACTTCCTCACAAGTAGTCCTCCTTCTGAAAAAAAGTCTTATTCTTAATAAGTCTTATTCATATGTACTATTCACAGTCCAGAAAAAGTATAAGTTGCAAGTCACGCCTAAAGTGATAATGGTATACTAAAATTAAATATAAGCAGTTACCCCATTATCAAGAAAAGAGTAAAAAATACTACAAAATTTCTTTCATTTATTAGACCTTTCCTTGTGGAATGCGTTTGTTCTGTATCAAAAGCAGGGGAGAACAGATTCTCAACTAAAATTTCGATTGGACATGGTGGATAATCTCAGAGAGAAATGCGTGTACAGTTCAGAGAAAAGGACGCGCTGGAATTTTGCCATATCCATTGAGACTGATTGAAGGACAATTTTTGGAGATCATTCCACCTACTGAAAAGAAGCTAAGACCAATAAGAAGATGTTATATTTGTTCTATAAAAAGGAATGAAAACAAGAGAGTAAGAATAGAATCCCGATATCTTTGTCCAGATCGTGTCTTATCCGCTGTTTCAAAAATACCATACTAAAAGTATCCTGGACTAACTGTAAGTTAGTTATTTAGCAAATTTTATTAAACTTTACACACTATAAATCATTTCTGTGCAAGTCGTTTCTTTACTTATCTGTAAAACGAGTTTCATTGTACAACCTGCATGCTCAAAAACATGCATAAAAAGTTTATTTCCTTTTTGATAAAAAAAAATAAATGCTTTACACTTTGCTAAAGAAGTAAGCTTTACAAAATCAAAGTATTTATAGATATCCAAAATTGAATTTAAAGATCGACGTTTAAGCAGGAAAGGGGTAAACATCGCGGTGCGACCGAGGAGGCACCGAGGGAAAATATTGGCAGGTTAAAAGTTTTTTTTTTTAAACCATTTCACTAACTTCAAAGACGAATCCTAAAATAAGGAATCCTTTAAGAGTTAGACAAATACAGCACTTAAAATCAATAAAAAAATAAGTTCGTTCAATTAACACAGCCAATCAATGTCACAATTGATGAGAAATATACTTTAAACATAGATCCCGAGAAAATAAAAGTATAGCAGTGGTAAACAACAAAACCATTGTCATTTGTTGCCACATTTTTAACTACCCTCACATATATTTTTGTCTTTTTAAATGATAGCTTTGGTTTTTCAATAATTTATCTTATATATTTAATTTAGGGGATACCGATAACGAGAAGTTTGAAGCAATAAAATTTTATTGGGAGAGTTTCTTATTCCTTTAAGACTCATCCCGCACGATCGTGCGGGTCAGATACTCCTTACCTAAATTTTTTCTCGGATAATCGTATGTAAAAAAAAGCCCGAATCGATCGATCGTGCGAGTTTCTAGAGAGTATAAGCTATCATTTTTCGTCAACAGATGGCGGTAGTTGTCCGTATTTTACTTTCAAGCGGCCGTTTTAACTTTGTTTACACGTCAACGCATAGAGCTTGAATATTTATCTGTCGTAAAAAGGTAATTATGAATATATTTGTTATTGCTTAGATACGAATCTTTGTTTTAATGTGTAAATAAGTGGAAAATAATATGGATATCAATTTTATATTTTTATCTTGTTTGTAGGACGTAATATGCAATAAAATAATACAAAGAAACTTCAACAATTTCAATATTAAATTAAATATAATCTTCTTTGAATTAAAAGCCTCTGTTAGTGACTTTCCCGATATTAAAAATTTTATTTATTTTTGACAGGTTCCAGAGCCAGTAAAGACACCTTTGCAGTATTTTGTTCAATATTTCCCAGATCAGTTTTTTGAAGACGCTGCTGAGTATACTAATCAATACTCCATCACAAAATGAGGAAAATTACTAAAAACTAATGCACGGGAATTAAAATTATTTTTTGCTGCCATTTTTGATCATGGGATGCGTAAAATTTCCTAGATTACGCATGTACTGGCAAACAGAATATCGATATCCGCCAGTAGCTGACATAATTTCGCGAAACAGATTTTTAGATTTGAGAAATACTTTCCATATTGTGGACATTAATAAACCTCCTGCAAACTTGAATGAAAATAAACTGTGGAAAGTTCAACCTATCCTGGATGCCTTCAGCACAGTATGTCTAAGTTTACCACGAGATAATATATATCATACTCGATAGATGAGCAAATGATTCCGTTTACGGGCCGTTATCCAATCAGATAATTTGTTAAAAACAAATCTAGGCCTGTTGGACTGAAAAATTTCGTTCTCTGTACATCAAAATGGCTTAGTTTTGGATTTTGAAATTTATCAAGGAAATTCAATTTCATTAGCTCATCCTGAACTCGGACTTGGACCATCAGTCATACTTAGATTAGTTCAAACTTTGCCGCCAAAGAGTTTTGTGTTTTTTGACAGGTATTTTACAACTTTGCCATTGTTAGAAAAATTGAATGAAATGAACATCTTTGGAACTGGAACTATTTCAGGGAATCGCATTAGTTGTGTTGAAAAAGTTAATGTGGATAAAATGGATCGTGGAACGTGCATAGAACATGTTACGAAAAACAATAAAATTGTGATTGTGGAATGGAAAGACAGTAAGAAAGTTATAATGGCATCGAATTGTTTTGGTACCGAACCAGTAGAAAAAGTGGAACGATGGTCAAAAAGCGAAAGTAAATATATAGAAAATATCATGTCCTGTGGTGAAATCATATAACCAGTGCATGGGAGGTGTAGATGTTTGTGATCAGCAGATGGAATATTATAGAACATGGTTCAAGACAAGAAAGTGGACCTGGAAGGTCATTTTGCACTTTTTGGACTTAGCTGTCGCCAATTCTTGGTTTCAATATAATCGGGATGCAATATCAAACAAAGTTCCCCAGAAAAATAGAAAGGACTTGTTAAAATTTAAATTAGAAGTGGCTAAAGGTCTTGTAGCGACTCGGCCTGTTAATATGAAAATTTTAAGTGATGATGAAGATAGTGATGCCGAAATTCCTCCTGAGAAAAGATCAAAATTTTACAACCCACCTGCTAAATTACCATGTGAAGATAAAAGATATGACGGGTATCTCCATTTTCCACATGTTGATGACATTTCAAGAGCTCGGAAATGCAGATTAGAAAACTGCCAAAGCAGTTCGAAAACACGTTGTGAGAAGTGCAATGTTTATTTATGTCTATCAAAATCGAAAACATGTTTTGAAGATTTCCACTGCAAGTAAACAGTCAATAAAATAATAAAACACAATTTTTTTTCTATTAATTCAAATCAAGAAAATGCATAAATTGACAAATTTTTCATTTAATGTTTTCACAGGTAAAACCCAACCCGCACGAACGTGCGGGTGCAGTTTGTACAAGAAAAGCCCAACCCGCACGAACGTGCAGGTACCCTCAACACGTCAGGAGGCGCGCAATTTTTTTAAAATTATTTTTTAAAGCATCAACGGAGTCAGTATAGATGTAAAAACAAGGTAAAGTAAAATTTAATTGAAAAAAAATTTTGGGTCTTAAAGGGCTATATCAGACAAATGCCGATGTGCACAGCCATAAAACGAATGATCTCAGTTTATTTTTGCATCAGTAAGGAGGAAACCTATGTCTTCCCCAAACTAGGAGACACTTTAACATCTGCAGTAGGGAGCATTATAAAGTCCATCAAAATAGCACAGGTGCTGGATGCCATCGGAGGTACCTCTAACAGTGGCACGTGATTCAACTGGAAAAAAGAAAGTCGTTGGAGGGTTTGAAGAGTAGGAGAAATTTGTTTCTTCTCCGATCTTGTAAAACATATGACAATACAGTCTGTGATGAGCATTGGGACTAAATTTGCCAAAGTAAATCATGTATTGAAACGTAATTCTCTATTTTCATCATTGTCATGTGACTACAAATAATAACAAACAATGTATTCAAACGTGTTTTTCGATAACTTCACATGTGTCATTAATGAAAACAATTAAAGTTTATTTTTATTTTTTATCAATAAGTGCAATAAAAATCTATAATAATCATCTATATATATAAATGGCTCCTACTTCTGTATGTAAGGATGTCCAGGGGTAAACTTCAAAACTACTGGACAGATTTTAACAATTTTTTCAACATAGATAGCTACTCCCAATACATAGGATATGAAACAGTAAAATATGTGATATACACATCGCCTGGAAAGCTGATTACTTTTATTAGTATGAGGTTTAGTCATAGTGCATCTGATGCAGCAATTTTTTACAGAGCAAAGTCTACAAAATGCTACAGCCTTGTTAAAATAATGGTCGATAAAGGATTTTTTATTGACATTATCTGTAATGATCATTCAATTACAGTGATTCACCATTTTTCAAAGAGAAATAAAACACTTCAACAAGGAGGAAGCTCAACTGACTAAAGACATTGCAAGTGCACGTATTCATTTCAAACGTGCCATTCAGCGATTGGATATATCTCAGTAGGTAAAATAAAATGGAACATGGTGTTCTTAATGGATAAGATAATGACTGTAGTTGCTGTAATTAGTAATCTTGGAGGACTATTGATAAAACAAGGACAAATAAGTTCAGCAATATCATAGTACTGTAAGAGAAAGAGGAACAGATCTCTATAAAAAACGAGGGCTAAGTTGGTTTGGTGTTAATGGCGCAAGAACCCATAGGCGTCATACTGCGATAAACTATTTTTTATTGGCTTTAACTGACAGTTGCTACAAATAGGGCACCTTTTTGGTTGCTCATCTTATTCGGTTTGTGAAAAGTTCCGTAGAATTTAAAGCGAATGACAAAACAGCTATAGTAACAAGAATGGAAAAAAGAAAAATAGAAAACCCACCTGTACCTCTTTTTTTCTTTTTGGATGTAAAGTAACATTTTAAATTACATATTGAAGAATAAATTTATTAATTTGTTTTTTAGAAAGTGAAAGTGCATACCATAACCCTTAATAAATTTAAGATGCTAATTTGCATCTTTAAAGAATGCGTCACTTTATTTTCTAGGATTAAAATAAAATTTTCAGTTTATTAATTTGTTTCTTTAAAAAGTGAACATACCCTGTTTTAATGTTTTCTTTTTCTACTTGTATGGAAGAAAATTTTTACATGGGCATCATTCTTAATAAAAAAAATTTTCAAAGCAAAGTTTTTTAATGTCATTACTAAATTGGAAACAAGAAAACATATTTTACTTTGTAACGAAGTTATTTTGTTTCTACTATTTATTTCTAAGTCATATACAAGTCTAATTATAACTATGACTTATTGTTAAGATAAATATGAAAAATATATTCAATAATATGTTTTTAAAGAAATAATATCTGAAAGAAGTTTGATTTATCATTTTGAAGGAGCATTAAAAATGTGAACATGTAACGTAAAAGCAACTGTAAAGCAGCATATCCGCAGAATATCTGGTCCCGATAACTAGATCCGACATACGAAGAAGCAGAATATTTTCGGAATCCAGCAGAAAAACTATCTGTGCATTCTTAATTTTAAGGCACATTATTTCTCAAGATTTAAGTGAAAAGAGTGCTCTGCTCACAAAATCCGTTAATGTATATAATGCAATGGATCACTAAAACTGTTCCATAATTATATGAAAGTATCCGGAATAGAAACTGCAAAAAATGTGCTTATGCAGAAAAGTTTAACCACAGTTGCCTGGGTAAAAGTATTAAACTTTGGGTTTTATTGAAGAATATCAACATGGGCAGATTTATGGGGGGCGGAGGGGGGCAATGCCCCCCCCCCCCCCAGTTTTGGGAGGACTTTATATAGTAACACATCTTTCAAAAATGTAAAAAAAATATTTCTTTTTTGAATAGTTTAGGAGGGCATGGGTGGATTTAAAGGGGGGGGCATAGGGGCAATGCCCCCCAGTTTTGGGAGGACTGTATATAGTAATACATCTTCCAAAATCTTAAAACAAAAAAAATCATGACTTTTTCTTTTTTGAATAGTTTAATGAAAATGAAGAGAAAAGCAAATGTCCTTTTCTGATGGGAGAAAAGAAAAAGAAAAAACGAAAATTAAATACAAATAGTACAGCTGTCACTGGGGTGCCGAAAATGTGTCTAAATTCACTATTTTGGACGAGAGAGAGAAAATAAATACTGTCGCAAACTGAATAAATCTCAGATATCTGAATATTCTGATTAAATGAATCTTTTTACTTAGAGGGAGAGTACAATTTGACATACTTTATAAATACTGTTTAAAAAGTAAGGTAAGTCATAATCATCTAAGTCTAAGTGAGTAAGTCCTTGTCATTATTGAAAACTAAATAACTGAGTCACCAAAAGTTTTATAAAATTTTAGCAAATTTTTCCAAAAGTCTATAAAAACCTAACAAAGATCGGTAAAATCTTAAAATCCTTTAACCGTAAAAACTGACAAGTTTTTGTAAAAATTACAAAAAAAAAAAAAAATCAAGCAAAAATCTGCAGGTAAGTGTGAATTACAAACAGGGCTGAATTTGCCTATAAGATACACAAGCTATTGCTTAAGGCGCCCCTGCTTTGAAGTGGGTCCCTAACTCCCAAAAAAAATTTATGATTCGTTCCTTAAAAAATGGAAATTGCTTAAAAAAACTAATTTTTAAGTGCTTAAAAACCTTGAATATTTAAAAACGTGTGGCTAAACGTGTAAAATTTCTAACAAATGATAGAGGGGGAGGAATGCCTAAATTTGTCAAATTCAGCTCCTTGCCACATCCTGTATTAAAAATGTAAAAATCATGGTTCTCACATTTGTAACATATTATTTGAAATAAATTTTTGTGACTTCCATGTTCCATATCTTGCTATTTATTCAATCCCGAATGCAGTATTTTGAAAATTCTTTTGTATGGATTGCTTTTATTTTACTTCTTCTGCATATTGTCTGTTTAGCACGGAAAAAAATACACACTACTTCTATTTCTTTTCGTTTTCTGCCCCACTTCCAACTGAAGAAAAGTTGTCATAAGAAACATATGGTTGCTTTTCTATTTTAAATTTAAAATAGCTATTTCTTACGAAGTTAGAGAACAGGACTGTAACATTTACAATCAAGTACTAAAATATCAGAGACTGAAAAGTACAAATGAAGTGCGTTAAATAAATTGTTATTGTTCTAGAGTCCTTGAAAATAATTAGATAAGTCTTTGAAAAGCCTAAGCAAAGTGGGCTACAATTACTTCTACTGCATATTGTTAATCTGTTTAGCTAGGGGAAAAAAATGATACACTAACTCTATTACTTTTCATTTTCTGCACTACTTATAATTAAAAAAAGGATGTTGTAATGAGAACTATAGTTTATTTTTTCTTTCAAACTTAAAATAGCTGTTTCTTACAAAGTTAGAACAAGATTGTACAACTGTATAATCTAGTTATCAATTTCTATGTCTATCCAATTAACCTTTATAAGGCTTCAAAATGCAGAATTTTATATCCATTTTACAAAATTTCCTTTGGGGAAGAAACCCCCGGTCCCCTAAAATTGGAGATATTCTATTTCCCACTTAAAAGGGAGCCCTGCGTCACTCTCTTGATATCAGCTCCCTCTCTTAAGGTCAATTCAAAAAGGACAGCATGAAAACACATTAATGAAAACGACACACAAAAAAGTAAAGCATGGACTTATGCATCACAGGAAACACAAAAACATGGGGGGGGGGGAGACAATAAAAATGTTGCTCAAAAAAAATCCTGCACCCCCCCCCCCCCTCAGGAACTCTGTCCTAAATCCGTCTATGAATATCAAATAAAAATAAAGAGTCACAATTTAATAAGAGGCCAATTTTGTTAACCGACCCTATACTATCACACAGCCTTGAGCAAATAGTATTGTTACAAATCCTGTAAATAGTAATTATTGTAGTAACGTAACCTGTAAATAGTTTTCCGTAATGAATATACAACCCCTTTTCATTCCGCTAAAGTATACGACCCCCCTATTTCCTTTTTGTTAGAAACTAGGTCATTTTTCAGAACTGTTAAATCACTTTTCAATTGGTTTTGATTAGCCGCCATATCATTTTTTAATTGTTCTTGATTAGCTGCCAAACTTGCAGTCAAGTCACTTTTTAATTGTTCTTGATTAGCTGCCAAACTTGCAGTCAAGTCACTTTTTAATTGTTCTTGATTAGCCGCCATATCACTCTTGTTCACATCCAATTGTTCATCCATTGCACGAGTAATCACCATAAAAATAAAGTCCTAATTCAAAAAAAGTCTTTATGAAAAAATGTCCAAAGTCACACTTACTACAAGAAAGTCCTGAAGTAGCCTCACGTTGGGCGCCAAATTGTAACGGATTCGGTGAGGCTTCCAACTTTTCGAAAGGACGACACAGTTCTTGATTAAAAACACAGAGAATTTATTTACACTATGTATAGGAAATATCGTCAACTACTGCTAAATTATTCATCAGCAATTAAGCAATTATCACACAACACCGTAAACTCAACGTTTACACACGTATTTACTTCCAAATATGAAAACAACACAGCGAAATGCCTCGCTATAAACAGAGCAAATACGCTCTCAGTTCGAAATCTCAATCGAAACTCCACTCTTTATCACGCCGGACTTTTTTATAAACATCGAAAGAAATCTCTGAACTATTCCAAACGCTTCTGGAAAATAGTAGACTTATCAAATTTTATCAATGAACAAAAAGGAAATAGGGGGGCCGTATACTTTAGCGGAATGAAAAGGGGTTGTATATTCATTACGGGAAACTATTTACAGTTTACGTTACTACAATAAGTACTATTTACAGGATTTGTAACAGTATGCTTTTTTATCATTTTTTATTGTATTACACTTATATATTTTACCCCACAGGTTACCCATTTTCACCTGCATGGAGTAAAATAGGTATACAAAACATAAGTCATAAACACCCCCCCCCCCCACACACACAAATTAATCTGTATCAAATTATGCCTGAAAATCATTGCATTCTACTCAACACTGAAGTGTTTGTCACACACTTATTGTGATTAAATTGTGATATTGATTGTAAAGCTCTAAATATAGCTTTTATTTGACGTAAATACTGAACAAAATGGGCTCTGCAACAACTGATCATTAATTTTTGCAAAAAAAGTCTATGTGATCACTTGCTTTTGATCTGTCGATTAAAACGTCTTTATATTCAGAATATTTGCTTTTAATATGAAAGATTTGTGGGTATGCTGTATTGGAAATGGTTTCTTTGGAGAGTTTAGAGAGGGTTTTTGATTGCAAAAACAATTACTTCACATTCACACCAAAGGATGACAATTTCAACACATTCGAAAACCAAATGTTGGAGCGAGCGATGGACAGTGCAGATATAAGATAAAATTAGATGGATTTAAAAAAAATGGAGGTATAAAGGGTGATTAGAGTACGGTTTTGTTTTTAAAAAAATTTAAAGTTTGGAGACTTATATTGTTTAGAGACTGTTCATGTGCTTCCATTATTTAGAGACTGTTCATGTGCAAGGATATGAAGACTGTTGATAGGAGAGGTTCAGAAGGCTCCTGTGCAGATGCCCAGTTCCTGATTATGTATTGGATCCAGGGCTTTCCGATGGCTTTCTGCCACAGAGTTGTAAATTTGACATCAATAATTAAATTTTGAACACATCAGAGCCCATTAGATTCTTAAAAGAGATTCTGTATCAACAACCCGAAAACTATTTGCTAAGACTTTAAGAAAATTAAATTTCAATAAACATTTCCTTCTTAACTCTTGCGGTAAATATTTAAGTTTTTTATCAAGTGTGAGACAAAGGAATTTTCCTTTATCTGTTATGGCTGTTGGTTCAGGAAGAAGGCTTCTTATAAAATAGAAGTAAATACTGAAGTTCTTTAAGCAAAGAAAGTGAAACCATTTTTTCCATTCAGTGTGCTATTTTATTGATAGCGATTTCAAGTTTTTTTTCAACAATACTCATGTTCGATGACGAGAAGTAAATTTGAAAATCAATGATTTCGTCTTAGAAAACATCATCAACACTGAGTTAATATGCACAAGGCAAAGGTATATTGTAAGGTTGAAAAACTTTTTACCGAATGTCCAATTAATACAGTTAACATCAATATGTGGACCATGATTTGAAAAGCACAAAAAATCGACGGAAAAAGAGAATGGCATTTTAAAGTTAAAGAGATCAACAAAAATTAGTCACTACTATATGGGCGTTGCATTATTATTTTTTATTTGAACTCCAGATATTTCCGAATATTGGCACTCTGCTTGACCAGCTCCTGCAGGACATTGCCAAGTGTGTCCTGGATAGGACAAAAAGGGGCATAATATCAAACACATTGACGCTCCAGCAACCAAAGCAATCGTGAAAACCTGATGTCAGGGTACAAGGTACCCATGTTAGAGTAGATTTTGAAGTAGAGAGACCCCTTTTGGATGAAAAACAAAAAGATCCCGACTTGGATGAAAGCAATGCGAGGTATAGTTTAAACTTGATATTTCACGTTTGCCTCTATTTTGGGACAAAACACCCCATGCGTAATATGTTTTAATTATATGAAAACACTCAAATTCTGCCAAGCGACTTTCAGTTAATAACATTCAGTGTTCCGTTCAGTCACTTCTGAAAAGGAGACAATTTAATATGTGCTGGGACAACGGGACAGGGCAGTTGAAAACAGGACTATCTCATTCAAATTAAGACGTATGGTACACGTAGGCTAGACAGACAGCAGATCGTCTTGGATTGCTCGACAGTGCAGCAGGTTATGCAGAGACTCAGCCAAAGCATTCCTCGACGACCATGGCCTTGAAGCTGTTTTCTCTCATGAGAACAATATGTAGCTCATTTTATTGATCAAAACAAATCTAAGATGACTGACATGAGCACTGCATGCATTTTCATTTAAAGGTTTTCAAATGGAATGAGCATTCCTTTCACAAGGAAATAAAATCGCCCACTTACTGGAGGAGGAAATCCTGAAATTTAACGAACCAGCTCAGAAAACAAGACAGTGAAAGCAAGCAGTACACAAAATTTGACACATCTATGACAAACAGGTCTAATGGTTGGCGTGGTCTCTGTATAAGCCTTGAATTATCAATACCAAGGAATTTATACTGAAAATTACACATCGTCTCACCCTCACACTGAGAAATGAGAATGAACGAGTCCCCTTCAACAAGAATAAAAATTGTTAAAAATATGACTCATTAAACATGCCCCATTCCGTTTCCAATCCCTTTAAAGGCATCTCTGTCCAATTAAAAAGAACGTTGGAAAATACCTGTCAAGAAACTGCTACTGCTAAAAAACCTTCCAAAGCATTTTGAGTCTCATTTTACTCAAAATATTCAACGACATTCTTGATAAAAGCATTCGGCCGCAATGTATACAACAATTGCGCGGAGTTGTCCTATTACCAATTTGTCAGCTAATTGCTGTTTGACAACATCACTCTAAGTTGTATAAAAGCAAAAGGACATTCAAAATAAACGACGTCACAAACTGCAACATACTAATATTTCTACGAAAAAGTGTTATCCGTGATGCGAATGAAATGAAGGATGTTTATTGTGCGTGCCGCACATCCCCATGGAGATAAACTCCATAGACAGTTGCCGCCGAAAAGTGACTGCAATGATGCCAACTCTAAAACTTGGAATTGTGAAAACTACGGAGTACATTCGTAGCGAAGGTAATAAGTCTGACAACGTTACGTCCAATTGTTTATAACGCAATAAGGATCATGTGATCTTCAATCAGTTTGTGTATTTCACGTTTACCCTCTGACTCTCTCGCGTGTTTTGGATGCAGTACAGAAGCAGGATCTATCTATCCCCTTAGCTATCCTTCGATCATTTTAAAATTTTTCAACTAAAAACAACACGATCCGCTGAATCTTTGAAAATAGTTTTCTCCTTTATTTTCTGTTCTAAATACTTTTTTGGTTATTGTTATTATGGCACGTTTCCAAATTCATTTTAAAACTAACGTGATTAATAAATTTATAGGCGGCTGGTGCCGCAAAAAGTGGGGGGGGGGGGGGGGCAAAAGCGATGTGAGTGCGTGGGCGGGGCGCAACACCCTTCAAGCTTCTTTTCCTTTTTCTTTTTCGCACCGATATATGCAAACTGACCTTTTGGGGATTTATAGGTAATAGACAACAGTTGATTTATTAAAATGTACAGTAACTCAATCACCACATATTTATTTATTTATTTTTATAATTTCAACTTTTCGAAATTGGTTGTTAATTAGTTCATTCATGTGAATGATAGTTTATTTTTGATTATTTTCATATTTTTCGCAAATAATATTTCGAAATTTGACTCAAACTGTGCGCAATGTTTCTTATCATTGTTCATAAAATTTCATTCTGTTAATTGGACAAGAAAATTCAAATATTTGGTTAGTAGTCCATGATCGGCAGGTATTTCAAATTTAGAATTGATTTCTTTTGTTATTAGTAGCCATTTAACCACAAAAGTTTAATTATTGTGAAAATTATAAAGCAATCTTAAAAAGACCTCACCGTAGGTTAGATGAGACGAAAAGTACTAACACAAGAGACGTGTGCAACTTTCCATGCACATATGTACAGATCAATTCGGAACTCCAGCGCTCGAATACGCTACCTTGCGGTGATTTACAAAACTGCAAATGAAACTAAAACATTGCCACGTTGCGTTCCACGTGTGTCTGTTGACGTAAACAGTTTGTTCTGAGTATTTATTAACGCAATCGATGTGTCTTAGTTTGCTTTCAGCTACAGAAATTAATTCGTCCCTTAGTAGTATTATAGAGCTTCTCAAAATAATGTTAGTTTTCATTATTTCCTTAATAACTGGTGAAAGCGAAAATTCTGGATTAACAAACTTGGATCACGTTATACAAGGTAAAAAATTTTATTGTTTTGTATGAATTTGTAAGAATATGGGGTTTTTTTTAATCTTAAATTAATTAAACTTACCATATTTTACAGCAGCATTTAGTTGGAATGGACAGTATGCAAAATATTTTCTTGAATATATTATCGTAGAACAAAATGAATAACCGAGAAAGAATTTACTTTATTCCTTTTACTCTCAGCTGAAAGGTTTCGCCAAATTTGTTTAGAGTTATAGTTTTAGTATAGTGCGAGCAAAGTAGCCTTGGCGAGATTTCGCGTTTTTAGTTAAACCATTTTTAATTTTTATCATGAGTGGAATAAAATGGTAGTAAGATTACAGAATTCGATAAGTGAAAGGAAATAATGATCAATCAACTGAAAAGAAAACTACCACCATATATCCGTGAGAATTTTGTTGATGATTTGCATAACATGACACAATTAAATCGTAACTCAGAAATTAGTAAAATCGAAACAGAAAATTTTTAAATGAACCGATTCGGGAATTCGAGAGAAATAACTCAGCTACAAATGGAAAAAAAATAAGCGCTAGCCAAGCAAGGCAAAAAAGTATCATCTTCTTTCAATAACAATTTGTAATGTCACATTGAATTTTCTAGCATTAATTGTTATTCTTGTCAGGTCACAATTATTATTTAGTTTTATCAAGAATTGATAAATATCGAATTCAACATCGTGGAAATAGTTGCTTAGAACTACGAACTATGTAGTTTGCATTAATCTTTGACGTTTAGTAATGCTTCTTGAATTCTCATTTCTTTCTACGTGGGCCAGAATAGCCACAAGACTTTGAAAATTAATTTAAAAAGAATAAAGCGAAAAAATCATACTTACGAACAAAAATCACAACACTTTTGGCATTTTCTTCGTTACCATGTGCGTTTGTTTTAGTTTTTAAGTCCGCCATTAGACAGTGACTTCAGTGCCCCCTATAGTTCGTTGGAGTTGCGAATAAAAATATTTTTATTAATGCAACAATAAGAAAGATAAATCGTAATAGATTGTCGTCTGCGTATTTCTCGTGATTTTAATTGTATGGAAATGATAGGAAATATTATCTCAATGATTTAAAATTTTTAACTGTTGCCATCTTATGTTTGTTAACAAATAAAATATTTGTAATTAATTCAAGCAAGGCTTTTAAAATAACTTTCAATTTTCGCTCTTTGCTTTGCTCTTGCAATAATTCAGACATTGGGATGGTCGTCAAGTTTTTGCATGTGTAATTTTGTTTTTGTTGGAAATATTGCTTCCTCATCAAGCAAAGGGAGGGATCAGAAAAAAAAAGAAAAATATAGAAGAAAGTTTCGTGATGGCCACAACATACTAGTTATATTTTTATATTGTTAGTAAAATAACTAGGTTTAGAGTGGTCAAATTTTGTTGTGATGATTCATTAGTGTTACTATCGGTCATTTCCCCTAACGTTGCTGCTTAAATTGAAATTTTAAAATTAGAATGGAACATTTTGCGCAGAAGTTGTTTTGAATCAGCTTAATGAACAGAACTACGGATTTGATTTAGTTTATTTGTTTTCCTGAAGAGGGGTAACGACTATACGTAAAAAATACTATGTATATACAATGTGTTCGTAAGTGCATTCATTCATTTTCCTAAGTTCTAAAAGTAATACTTCCTCTTATCACCCTTAAATGACCCTGCATGCGAAACTCCTTAAATAGAAAATGTCCAAGCAAAATGTTTAATATTTTTGATGGCCTAAAAATTAGTATTTATAAACAAATTATCATTCAAATTTTCTTCAAAATTTTGACATAGAAATTTTATTCATCATTTATTAACTTAATTCATCGTAAATACCATAACTGATCCTTATATATCCATTTTAGCAATACATTACAATAAAATACTTGTTCGGACGTCAGGGCTTGTTGTAACGAACGTCAACTATGTTAACAATTATTAAGAACAAAAATAACTGTTTCCCTCCATCCATGATGTAATTTTCGATATCGATAACTTTGAAGCGCAAGTTATTGACATTTTGTTCCGTTGTTTTCTTCTTATTTTTTTTTTCTGTTTTAAATTTAAAAAACTAAGTGTTTTTCCTCACAGTGGTCAGACAATAAAGCATCATGTATTAATTATCACAAAAAAAATAAGAACTGATACCATAATCCATAACCATTTTGTTTCAACATCAGAAGTTATTCCAGGGGCGGATCCAGACAGAATTCTCAGAGGGGGCCATTTGGAAAAATACGAAGCTTTGAAATTTTTTTGAATTTTACAAATATTAATATAACCTATCTTTAACTAGAGAATTGTTTAAGAAATTTTCGCTACGCGACGCAAGTTTAACATAAAGGCTGTAACCTTCCCAATAATTTTCTTCTTTTCTAAACAAACGTGTGCATATATCGTCGCCTCAAAGTGGTATTCCTGTAATCAGTGCTGTGTTCTGAGGCGACTGTATAGGACTTCTGATTTAAGAGGAAGCCAATATGAACCAACCGTGAGTATAATATTAACTCCGAAGTAAAGGGGGCCCGGGGGTTTCTCCCCTTAAATTTTTGAATTTGTAGTCTTAAAAACGGATTTTAGACGATCTTTGGTAATGTTAGGGGAGAAGAGTTTGGGTGGCGCTCCCCTGTCGATTTTTCGAAATAGTTGCTCTAAGAAGGCAGTTTTAAACGATCTTTGATGATGTTAGAGGGAGGAGAGACTTGAGCGCCAAAGGAAATTTTTCTGATTTGTAATCTTAGAAATGAAATTTAACTGTCTTTCGCAATATTAAGGGCTCGGGTGCGATCCACTGCCCATTTCTCGAAATTGAAACCTTAAAAAGACAAACATTATCTCCAATAATGTTAAGAAGAGGGAGGTTCAGGGTTTCTCTGGCTGATTTTTTTTGGCCATTGTAGAGACAAAAACGCAGTTTAATACGATTTTTTCGTGATGATACGTGGAGGAGAAATTCGAGGGCCCACACCAAGAAATTTTTCTAATTTGTAGTCTTAAAGATGCATTCTAATTATCTTTGGTAATGGTAGGGGAGAAGAGGTTTGGAGTTATCCCCCCGAAATTGTAGCTCTAAAAAAGCTGTTTTAGACGATTTTTGTTGATGTTAAGGGGAGGAGCGAAGAAAAGGCTCATCCCAGAAAATTTTACTCATTTATAGACTTAAAAACGCATTCTAGACTATCTTAGGTAATGTTAGGGGTTAAGAGATTCAGAGGTCTACTCCCAAAATTTTTTCAAAATTGAACTCTTTAAATTGCAAATGTAGGCAATCCATGATTCATGAGTAACTTTTAGAGGACTAGCAATTTTTGGAAATTGAAGCTCCAGAAACGTAATTCTTGAAGAATTTCAATGATGTTAGGGAGGGAGAAGTTCTCCCACGGAAACATTTTGAAACTCAAGCGCTTAAAACAAAATTTAGGCCGATCTTGAACGATGTTGGTGAAAATGAGAGGTGGGGACCCTCCCCTGGAAACTTTAACAAGTTATTTTTTAAAATGTGGTTTGTAGACGATTTTTGGTAATATTAACAAGAGGAGTGATTTGAAGGGTCCCATATTACAAAGGGAATAAAGAATAATTACATAGCACCGCATATAGTCTGGTTATAACTTAAATCTAACTTAATGCGCGATCATTGAATGTATAACTTTTTACCGGACACTTACTAACGCGCATCCCTTTTCTTCCTTCCAAGGGGGAAGTAAATACCAATAACAAGACGAGCCCATTATACTAAATAAACCCAAATATTTGGTATACACTTGATATTTTTGAAATTTTCGTGGGGTGGCTATGCCCTCCCTCTGTGGCACTGTTTCTATTTTATATATATTTCTAATAGGAAAGAGGGTGTAAAAAACTATACTTGAAGCTTCCGCAGTGCGGTTTTATGGCTCCCCGGCGTTTATTTTATATTCTTGTTAGACTTCGAAGAATAAAAGGATTTGTTTATATTTAGCTCTAAAAAAGGTTCTTTCACACGCTTTGCAGGTGACCCAAAATGACAATGAGATGCCTTGCAAGATGCAGACGACGAAATCGCACGGTGTTTTAAATTTCTTACCAAGTCTTTAAATCTGGCGAATTTTCTTGAGATTTCTGCAGACTTTAAGCCCCTACATCTAGAAAACGAAGAGACAAGAGCACACAATTTATGGGTCAAAAAATGTTTAAATATGCTCTTTCGAATGCGACCATTTTGAACTTTTTAAATGATTACTGTAGTCGTGTGGTTCCCTTGTCAGTAATACCAACTGCAGTAGAGCTACATCACGCGTTTTCATCAAGCCCATTATTTTTTGCGAAAAATATATTCCTATACCATACGAGTGATGCTTTGTTAAGACGCATTGGACTTTATTAAATTGTAATTTTGAATACCAAAGGATAGTCGCAAACGAGAAGCGACTTTGTTAGTACTCAAAAATTGGCGTTACGGAATTCGAGATAAAGACTAATTTGTGTGTTACAAAAGCATTCCAAAAGCACAACTTTTTCATTTTGACATAAAAAATTTAACGTTTTTGAAGAATTTTGTCTATCCCGCGGGATTGACCCCTTAAAATCCCGAAATCCCGCGGGACTGAGTTTGGCGCCGTTAGTTACAATCACGTTAAGGCGTCTATGTAACGTTTAAACGCAACATGTTTGTATTGCAGGGGTACCCACCCAGTAAGCAAAATATCTTGCCTCAGTATTGCATAAAGGTTGACATGCAAGAAAAATCATCTTGCATTAATGCTGCCTCAATCTTGTTATGTTACTCCATTTATGCTGTCAGCAGGCTGCCACAATATTGACTGACAAGGTGTATGCAGCATAATATCAGGAAAATATCAAGATAAGCTGCTTTTGTAAAATTGCATACGTATTGATATGACAGGATAATATCAAGATGTTGTCATGACAGCATAAAATCAAGGTCTGGGCAAGATAATCTTGCTTTTGTAATATTGCATACGTATTGATATGACAGGATAATATCAAGATGTTGTCATGACAGCATGAAATCAAGGTCTAGGCAAGATAATCTTGCTTTTGTAATATTGCATACGTAGTGATATGACAGGAAAATGTCAGGATACATTGACATGACAGTATGAAATCAGCACGTTTACAAGGTTTTTATCCATTTATTTATTTGTATTATTTTCACTTTAAACTCGAGGTTTAAATTTCATTCTTTAATTATTTCTGTTATTCTTCAAGATAGTTTTCTAGCCTAAGAATATTTTCTTAATGCTGACATCTGATCGGAAATTCATATAAAGGTATTAATAGTACTCGCAATTTAGTTTAAAAAATGAAAGTTTCTTCGTTTTGTGTAATACTTGACTTATTTTTTAAATTCATGCTTCTAATTATATTATAAAGACATAAAATGCCTAGTTAGGAATAATTGTGGAGGTTTTTATAGCACATTTAAGAGTAAAGATAGCAAAATAATAAATGAATAAATAAATACAATAAAGTACATTTCCAAATGATGTCAGCATTGAAAATATCCCATGGACAAAACATATGAATTTATCCTAAAGAATAACATAAATAACCATTGAATAAAATTAATCTTACTCGTAAGATTGAAGCGATAATACGAAATTATGGGCTTCATGTCCTTTGTTTCAAAGTCTAGGGACGAAAAAGTTATTTTCGGCCATTTCTAACATTGATCGCACATCGTCTGCGATATGACTTGTTTAGTACTATATCAATAAACAAATGCAGTTACCAGTCATTCATAAGTTATTCCTAAAACAATACTATTCCACACTAATAACTAAGCAACCAACTTAAAGAAGCCTAAAAGAATGCAACGCCACGTGCAGCTCCTCTCTGAACCGACTGAATCGAATGAGGTCGAAGGAGGAAGATGTGCCAGCAGAGCAAGGGACGCTGGGTAGAATGAACTGTGCGCATGCGCAAGTATCAACGAAGGTCCACCTGTTCTATTGTGTACTAATTACCTTGACGGCGACAGCCTGAAATCAATATCATCTTGACGGCGTCAACATGTATACAATGTTGTTATTGTAAGGTAATATCAATATTGATATTTTAAGATGAATGCAATGTTGCATACGTGTTGTTATTGTAATATTGCTTTTTAATCTTTATGCAGGCTTTATGCAGTATGATACACGTCAATATTGGCGCCGTCAGTATAATATCAAGATCTGTCAAGGTTTATGCAAGAAATTTTGCTAGTCAGTGCCGGATCTAGGAATTTTCCGAGGTGAGGCAAAACTTCAAACTGCCGCCACCCCATACACACATCTATCCATCTTGCTTTAAATTTTTTTTATCGAGTTGAATTTTCGCATTTTTAATAAACTGTAAAGTGCGATATAAATTGATTCAAGCTTTGTTTTGTACTAAAAATGTCATAATGAACAATGTTTTTTTGCTGAAACGGAGGTATACCGTAACACAAATTGAAGTTAAAAACCTTCTCTTTCTCCCCTTTTTTCCGAAAACGAGTTCAGTGTTCGAGTTGAGATCAATGGTTTGGATACGCATGCTTTGCATTAAATATTCCATTTTTTATTCCTATAACTTTTTCGCTTTAAGGGCACAGACCACCCTGTAAATCACATAGTGTACATTGAGTCAGAAAAAAAGGGATGTCGAGGGCTACCTCCCGGCAGTTTTTTGAAATTTAAGTTTAAAAAAACGCAGTTTTAGATATAAATTTTACGTTAGAAGGGAGAGATGGTTCTAGGGAGCCTCCAACGATAATTTTTCGAAATTAAATTTGCAAAACACAACTGTACATTATATTCGATTAGTTCTATGAAAGAGGGGTCCGAGGAAAATTTGAATTTTGACGTCTGGAATTCAAATTATGTTTTTCGCAATCACGAATGTGTGTGTGTATGTAGGCGTGTGTGTTTGTGTCTGTGTGCAGGTATGAGTGTGTGGGTAGTTGTGTGTATGAGTGTTTGTGGTAGGGGGGATGCGTATGTGTGGGTAGGCATATATGTTTGTGTCTGTGTGCAGGCATGAGTGTGTGGGTAGTTGAGTGCAGGTGTGTGTGTATGTGTAGGTGTCTGTATGTATGCGTGTGTGTGTTTGTGTATATGTATAGGTGTATGTATGTGTTAGTGGTGCGACATTGATGACAAAACATCGATGTTTCAGAACATCGATGTTGGAAATTAACACATCGATGGTATTGATACATCGACCAAAAAACATCGATGTTTCCGAACATCGATGTTTTAAAACATCGATCTTTTTGTCAATATTTAACATACATTTTTTAATATACTACACCACAAACTTACATAGATGATAAACTCTAACAAATGTTTCTTAATGGATCAGGGAATTCTTTTCACATTGCGTCTAATTTAAGCAATACAAAAAAATACGAACCCCACGAATATATTGAAATTACTGAACCGCAAATCATGAATACAATTTAATAGGAATAATTTCGCAACATCTTGGTACTATAATAAGACAAAAAATGATAATAAGACTTGCAACAATTAATACAAACTAGTTAAATCTGCGAAAAAATATATCATAGCAGTTATAGTCAGTTGTATGATGAGAAAGAGTTGTGCAAATTATATTAAAAGTACAAAATTCATTCTGACAATTATCATTAAGAGCAAGAAATATGTTTTATACTGTTAGTTTATCACATTTTATTTAATCAACTCTATTAATTATTTTTTGATTAGTATTTAACTTAGACATTTTATCGCATAGTGGTTTACTTTATTATTATTTTTTTTTTCATACAAGCACTCTTGTTAGAATAAAACAAAATTTTCAACCTTCATGAATTAGAATCACTTTGACTATTTCATTTTCCCAATAATATTTTACTTTAACAACTAATTTCTTTAACAAAATCGATATCATTTATTTTAGTCTTTATCCTTTTCGAACGATACATTCAAATGGACAGCTATACGTTAAATTAAGAAACTTAATCTAAAATTTGACAAATTAAGTTATAGCTAAATACTGACTAAAATTAAGTACAAAAGACTAACCTTTTTGGGGTGAAATCCCTCAAGTACCAGCTATCGCGAAGTTATTTAAAAACAGTGAATGAAATTGTAATAAGTGGATTGTTAATTATAACTCAATCTCACAAATTACAACTACACGCATGTTTTATTTGAAATCGCTGCATACGGCTGTTTGCCCATCGTCGATTTGCAGAAGGCATGCCGTGAAATCGCAAATCAACTCGGCTGTTGAAAAAAACTACCGTAATCCTACAGCACTTCGGATCGTTCACACACACCGATGCGAATTGAGGAAATGACTTTATCAATATTTCTATCTACCCTTTACCGATAACAGATAACAAACCCCACGTGCGAGTATGATTCACCCCTTAGCAAGCACGTCTTGTAAGTGATGTCACTGTTTCTGACCAATTAAAATTAGTTCACGTTTCTCAAATATCAAGCACATAGATCGACAATAGCCTGATGTCAGGTTTTCCAAACAAAATTTTAGATTTTAATTCGTAGTTTCGAATTAATTTCTTTTTCATTTCAAACTTATAAAAAAAATTTCCAGCTTGTAAGAATATTTCTTTCAAAAACAGATTTTTGATTCAAAACAGTATTTTTTCAAACTTGTAATATTTTTCTACTTAGAAAATGAAATCAAAAATTTTTGTTTTCTTTAATCATATAAAATGTTTTTAAGAAATAATTTCTCAAACTTGTAATATTTTTCCACTAATTAAAAAAAATCATTTTTTTTTCAATCATATAAAAATAAATTTTTAATCTTACAACAATAAATTTTTCCGCAAAAATATTTTTTTCAAATCAAAATAATAATAATAATAATATTTTTGTAACATATTATTTTTTTTTCTTTTCAATCTTTTTTTTTTCGCAAAACTATTTTTTTTTCAAAAATTTTCAAACTTACAAAATAAAATTTTTTCAACTGAATCTTTAAACGAAATGATTTAATTAAATTTAATGATGAAAAATTCATTTAGCAGTCTTTTGAAGCTGTTTGACACAGCTGGCACATCCCTGAAAACGTGATGAATTTAAGCATTTTTATATGTATTTTGTTGTTTTTCTAAATAAAATGTATTGAGCAAATGCTTTGCCCCCCCCCCCCCAAAAAAAAAAAATATTTTGAACTGACAGGCCTGCAAAAACCCCTCCCTTTATGAAATCCTGGACACGGGCCTGACTTCAACCGATAAAACATTTGAGTCCGTAAATGTAATTTTTAGATAGTTCAGTTTTTAGTCGTGCTGAGTTTATTTTTAAATGTGCTGTGAATAGTTTATGAGTTAGAATCAGTGTTTAGAATTTATTATCGTGTAGGAAATGTAAAATTTGAGTGTCGCGTCAGCGCAAAACCTCATTATACATAGGTTCTCGCAGGAGTGCCCACCTAGGCAGTGGTGGATGCAAGGGGAGGGTCATAGGGGTCATGACCCCCCCCCCCTAAAACATCGACAATATCCGTTCGCATTGTATTCAAACACTTTATGGATAAAATGTAAATGATATCAGTTTTTGCTTCAGGGGCCTTACAATGATT